>NC_090930.1:1185236977-1185538239 GCF_040938575.1 Ambystoma mexicanum
ATGAGTTTCAGCACAGCAGCAGGGCTTCACCAGGCAATTCAAAGGTCCAGGAGGATTCAGCAAGCTTTGTTCATGGTTTCTTCATTGGGTGTTTCTCCCAGTGGTCGACTCTGACACTAGTCCCAAAACCCTTGCCTTTTAAGTCGGTTTCTCCCATTCATGCACAGCCTAGGCTGTCAATCACACACAGCCATTCATGCATTCCTAGAGACAAAGGACAAGGGAGTTCGGGAACCTCCCTCACATCCTGCCTTTCCAGACACACTGGAGCCAGAGGCAGGCTTCAGGGCTGAAGCCTGCCAATGGCAAAATGAAGAAAGAGCTCAACTCTGCCTCCACACACAACGTAAAACCCAAGGAAGACCTCACAAACAGAAAATAGCAAAAAAAGAAGACCGAGTCCCTTTTGACAAAATGGTCACCCATGGGTGCTATACTGCAGCTGAGGGTTCAACGTGCGGTAGAAAAGCACAATGGTAGAAAACTTAAACCACTGCCACCAGCCATTTAAAGTAGTGAGGGTAACATACATTTTTTTTACATGAGAATGTAGGGTAAGGGGCTACTAGGTAACCCCACCAGCACTCCACATAAGATGGTGTGTGCTGGACCTACAAAGAGAAAAGGTAACTAAATTAAATTTCACTTTACTATTCTTGGGAACAGTAGTTCGCACAAGAACAAATATTTAAACCTTATGATAAATCTAAAGGATTTCTCTGTGACACTGCACTGAAGCTGCTTTGTGTCACCACACAAAAAAGTAGATGCCTATGGAGTTAGTCAGACTCCATGAACAGAGGAAACACATAAAGGAGATCAGGTCAAAAGACATGAATGAGTGAGCAAAAGGTCCCACTCACTCCAGGGTTAAAAGTCCTAAAGTCCGACAAAATAGCTGGGGGTCTCTAGGGTTGAAGAGAATTAGCACAAAAATGATAATTCTCCCTAACACCGTCCAAATATCGGGTCCATTACAGTCAACGCAATGCTGTATGCAGACGATCTGGTCGTCTTTGATCAGACTTTTTCTGGTATGAAGGAGCACCTGCACGAATTAGGAAGGTAGGCAGTGGCAAATTAATTATCCGTTAACCTGGGAAAGATGAAGGCCATGCTGGTCTCCTCAAAAAAAGTTAATAAACCAGTCTTGAAAACGTTATTGGGAGAGAATTAATGCATCGACTCCTATAAATATCTAGGGCTGGACATAACAAATCGTTTGCAATATACGATCATAAGGGAATCTAACAGCACGAAAGCTAGGTAGATAACGTTATTGGTATGTAAATTCACAGGACAACATGCAGGGTATTTATTGGGAGGAATCCTTGTGTAATATAAACAATGGTTTTGCCCATTGATCCTTTATGGCCTACAAGTCCTGGCATGCAGGAATTTAAATTGGCTTAACATAATTGAGGGATTCTTTTGGCGAAGCATTTTAGGACTCCCCCAATCCACTCCCATGGAATATCTGCAGCTCGAATTAGGGCTTGTTTCATTAAAAGATATGGCCCTGAAGAGGCCAGGTGAGCTCTTTATAAAGGCCGGCCTGGCCGTGCAATGTCCTTTCTTAGCACTGATGGGTCTTCTGATAGAAATCAATTGCCTGTAAAGAGAGCACCCTCCACGCAATTGAATAACAAATAATTTGAGATCCTCAAGTGGTGTCCTGACTTTGATCGGAGAAAGGGCTTTGATGTGGTGAAGGAAGCCTTCACAAGAAGACTCGATAGACAGGACTGGGTATGTAATTACGGTCATTTGGCCAAACTACATAGTTACGCTCCCATGGCCACAGTTGTACATGTTAATGGAAACCTCAGCTATATTTCCTATTGTGCCCGAATGCGGCAGTGCATAGGCTGCGTCTTTTAATGCACATAAACCAACTGCCTTTGCGAGCCTCACATAGTGCCAGATGGAACTCACCCAGTGAGTCAAGGTTTTGTAAAGTGTGTAAGTTGCCAGAAACGGAAGAGACAATGAAACACATGTTCACTGAATGCCAGATGTTGGCTCCCTGTCTGTGGTATTTTGGGGAAATTTGTTGCATGACCTTAATTCCATCAAAACTCAGGAATTTTGGAGCTATCGCCTCAATACGAACTCAGTAGCTGCGCTCATTGCACTTTATCGCATCTGGGTATATATAAAAAAGCATTACTTTTAGGGCAGTATTGGAAGTTTGAGTCAGAAGTTAACCTATGTATAGGGAATTTTAAGTATTGTATAGCGGGACATTGTGTAGAATTTTAAGTTTTCTGGTAGGATATTGTGTGTTTTAAAGTTACAGACTTTTTTAGGTATGATTTTTAAACATTTAGGTATGTTATTGCCTAAGATGAGGGTTTGCAGCATGAAATTTATCGAGGATTTTTGAAGATGTTATAGATGTATGTGTATATGGTGTTTATATGGTGTTTTGATTATGTGTAAAGTTTGAATTCAAACAATAAATAAAATGTACTCCAGAACTGGGCCAACTTACAAGTCAGGGCATCAATTATTACAACTTTGGTGCTCCACACATTTAGGTTTAGACAGCAAGCTTGCAATCAGCACTGGATAGCTTATAAAAACTCTTCAGCAAGCAAAGAATTTGCATTTCTCAGAGTGAATTCTATCCGACTTGGATAGTGTTGGGCTTTTCAAAATCTATTGCAAACTAACCACCTCACGAGAGGCTAAGAACTCTCTTACGCCAACACAAGTTTCTGTAACAAGCTAGCAGTATTGTTTTTGGAGAAAGTCGCTAAACTAAGGGGGATGATTAAGGCTGAACCCAGATTACTTATAAGCTTGCAGATATTATCCACCTGAAGCTGATGCACTTTAGATTATTTGATCTTTGATCTTTGATCTGTTGTGGACATAATCGGAAAGGGCATGGTTTAAAAGCCTCTGGCTCATCCTTAGATCCTTTATCTCCTAGTTTTATAAATGGCCATATTGTGTTAGTGGCCAATATCATCAATGCCTCTTTTCAGAGAAGTTGCTAACCAGCCTTACTGAAAGAGTACAACATTTCTCCTTCATTAAAAAAGCTGCATCTAGATCCAAATAAGCCATATAACTTGAGGCTGATCTCATGAATAAACTTGTGGAAGGAGAGACAACCATTAAACTATTTAATCATTTGGAAGAAGACGTCCTGGCAGATCTACAATCATGATTCCATCCTTTACATAGCATGGAAACCATGACTCTATCCATCCGTGAAAAACCTCTAGAACTACGGGATCGAGGTATTCCAGCTGCACTTATCCTTTTGAATTTCTAAGCAGCGTTTGATACTGTGGAGCACAGCATCCTTTTAAAACACTTAGAAGTATCAATGAATATTTCAGATTCATCCCTAGTTTGGCTCAGTTCTAAATAATTTAAATGATAGAAAATAGATGGTATAAATGGGGAATTTTGTCTATGCTAGCTGTCCTTTTTCCTGCAGCGCTCAGTATTGTCCCCTCTCCTTTTTAACGTTTGCATGCAGACTTTGCTGCAATTGATAGAGGAAAGGGTGCTAGGTTGCCAGTTATATGCTGATGACACCCACTTTCTGGTTGATCTTCATAGTAACTTAAATGAAGGGAACGTTGTCAAAGAAATCTTGGGTGTGATACAGTGATGGATGCAAGATCATTTTCTACAACTAAATGGTGATGAAACAGAATGAATACTGTTGATCTGTCGGCAGAATCTCCCCTCCATTTTTCATGGCCTGCTTCTCTTGGAGAACCCCAACTACCTGTGGAATCAGTCAAGAACCTGGGTGTTCTATTTGAAAATCAACTCCCTTCCTACAGACAGGTAGATATGGTAGTTAAAAGTGCACACTTTCACCTACATACTATCAGAAGATGCTCTAATGTACTAGACCAAGGAAATATCAAAGCTTTAGTCCAAGCAGTCATTTTATCTCGTGTGCAGTATTGTTCATCTATTCACATTGGTCTATCAAAGAAGCAAAGAAGCTACTTTTCAAACTTGAGGCTTTGCTAAACAATGCAGTGCAGGCGAATTGTGCTTTAAGAAAATGTGACCAAGCAAGAAGATCTCTACATTGGTTAGCAATAGAGACCCAAATTCAAATGTGGTTCTGATCCAGAAATGGGCAATTGTAGCGTGGGTTTGCCCTCTTTTATCTCTCCAATATGGCAATATGCCAACCTGTCCTCTCAGGTACAGTACTAATCATCTATTGGTAGTAGATAAATATAATTCCTACCGTTATGGGGGAAGATTTTCGTGCACTGTAAGGGTGTGGAAGTACGAGACCGGCACACAGGAGGCATGCTTCTGGCTACAGACTTTTATTGGTAGCAAAATAAAAGCGAAATCCCTGTCTGAGTCTAATTCTAAGAGGGGGTTCCCTGCCTCAAATAATACTAAGGAGTGTGTCAGGATGTCAGTCTAAAGCAAAGAGTTCACCATCCTGTGTCCAAAACCTATTTCTGTTCCCTTACACAATATACACAATTAAAGAAAAGGCAGGTCTTCTTGATTCATAAGAATGCCTTCTTTCTTCTGAATGATAACGAAAGTTCACTTCAGGGTGATTCAAAATGAAATGCTCTTCTTAAGGGATACAACTAAAAAGTCTAAAAAACAAAAAGGTTGCCTGAATTGAGGTTCCGATAATGCACATAGAACAAAGTTTCTTGTATCTTCAAAATGTCAAGAGAAGGACCCCCCCTCCTCTTGATTCCTTTATAATATCAACAAACAACAGGGGATATGTCTCCCTTCCCCTGGTTATTCCCACAATGCTCACTGTGTTCACAGCCTACCAGGTTCACTATCCTGCCAGGCACTATGACTAAAACAAAGGTGTTGTGTGCAATTTGTTATTGGATGCAGATCCCAATACCTTCTTGGCTTTTGATGATTCTTAACAGTTTGTACTATCCTGCCAGGTATTCTTGTTGTCGGGTCACAGAACCATGTAGTATTGACTTCTCTCTCTTTTGGGTCCCACATCCCTTTAGCTTCTTGCTCTCAGGTCCCAGACCCCTTTGGTTTCTTGCTCTTGTGTTCCAGATCCCTTTGGTTTCTTGCTCTTTGGTCCCAGACCCCTTTGGCTTCTTGCTCTCTTGATCTGGGCAGCCTTGTTCTTTCACGCTCCTTATTGGATGCAGGTCCCCAACCGTGTCCCAATGCAATATAATCTCTCGGGGTTCCAAGCAAGCCTCTCGGTTTCCCAAACTGTCTCTGGTTGCTCACCAATCTCTGTCTACTAATTCTGGGTTTTCGCCCCCATTCGGAAACCTCCACCTGTGTTTGAGTTCTGCAGCAGCTCCGCAGTGGCTTCCTGCTTTCCAGCATTGCATCCCAGGCCGACATTGCTCTCCAATTCTCTAGCTCAGCTGGCGCTTTGTTTTCTTGTTTCCAGACATGGCAGGACCACGGTGCAGCTCTCCTGAGAATCTCTGCTGATCATTGAATTGATGTCGGCTAAATTAAGTGTTTGTGTCTGTTAAGGTCCCACAGCAACAGATTACAGATGTTAAAATGTTACTTTCTGAAGGCAATGTTTTCAGTACTTGTTTGTTCAACTATGCCAAAGTCAAAAATTAACTCAGCAACATTTATTTGTAAGTTAAATATTTCACAAATATCTTACAATTCTTTTTTATTTTTGTATTTATTATAATTGTTTTTTAGTTTGGAAACTGAACTTTTACAATAATAATTTGACAAACTTTACAAATAGTTAACACATTTCATCACATATATCATTTTCTAATTTCATATAAAACATTAATCAGTATATAAAATATAAATAATATGTGTTCCATTAAAAATGATACATCCCATTAAGGAAAAATAACCAATAAAACATTTACAAATCATTCCACCACAGATTTAACAGTTTAATAGAGCCAATGCATATTATAGTCTGTCCTCAATCTCTAGCATAATCTTTGGATTCCTATTCTATATCAATGTCAATCTACTCCAGTAAATTTATAACCACTCTCCAAACTCTATAGAGAGCCAATAATGCAGTTTTAGAGGAAGCATTTAGACATAATTTCCAAAACTCATCATTTTTAATATAATCTAAATTGCAGACAAGATAGCCCAGTGTCACCATAGACAAAGGGCCAAGATGAGGACATTCTGTCAGTACATGCCTGGGTGTTTCCAAATTTGAAGGAATATCGTAGATCCTACAGACTCGAAACTCTCTGGGGATCGCTCTCCTGGCACTATATATAGCCAGGACTGGTAATTGATTCAATCGGAGCCTGAGGTAAAAGTCTCTAACTCGTGGGTCAAGGCAAGCTTCTAGGTAACTCTCGGCCTTCAGATATTGATGAACCACTGTTGCAACATATACATAGCTTTTTAAGGTTCCAAGATGCTCATAGTTACGTACCCAGTCATATTTCTTAATTCTTCTTTTTAAGGCACCTTTCAGTATTTCAAAATTAGAGCAGAGGATATAATCCGGGACCCACCCCACTTCATCACAAAGTTCTTTAAATAGGCATGCATGATTCACACACATGCTTCCATCGGTACCGGATTCATAACTGGTGCCAAAAATACTTAACAGATGACATGTGGGAGAGCTTCTCGCTTTTAGCATCAAGCAGCCTCTGCATATTAATAATTAGTCTCTGAGAGAAATGAGTTCTAATTCCAAGAGAATGTATTCTATTGAGGTTGCCTTTGGTAACTGTAGAATCACTCTCCAGCAGTGGCGTCGCCAGGGAGGGGCCTGGAGGGGCTGGGCCCCCCCTTTGTAACCCTTCCCCCCTTGATCCCCCTACCTAAAACGAACAGTGACCATGTTCTCCCCCTACATTTGTCTGTGCCCCCCCTACTTTTGTCTTTGGCCCCTTCTGTGCCCCTCCTAAATTTGATTCCTGACGACGCCACTGCTCTCCAGAAACTTGCTTCCACCCTGTTTAGCCATTTAAGATCTTTTATAGCAAGAGCCTTAAGCCCATATAATACTGTTGGGCAAAGCCATTGATTATATAGCATTAGTACCCCCGATATTGTAAAACCTGAGTGGCCCCTTACAAACGTTCGACCTACCCCTGTGATCTGTCTTGCCTTGGTAATTTTAGTGTCAATTATCTCAGCATACCCTTTAAATCTATACATCTCCAGGCCCAGATATGTATAACTATCCACATATTCGATTGTCCCCATAGGGGATCCCAGTTTCACCGTACACATTTTTCTAGAGGAAATTAACATCCCTCTGGTCTTCCCTGGGTTAACCAAGAGTTTAAAATCATTTGCATATTTGGACAATTCCTCAAGCATCACTTTCCAGACTATTGCCACGTGGTCAAAAAATGACCTGCTTGTCAGCACATAACATGCCTCCGATCCTGATATTACCGATCTTAAGGGGGCATCCAGCTCTTGCTAACAGCCTGGCCAATAAGTCTGCTATATAAATGTTAAAAATTAAAGGGGCCAGCATACCACCCTGTCTGACCCGTTTATTAATAGGAATTCTATATGACAGAAGTCCTTGGTCATTTACTCTAATACGGGCGGTAGGACCCTCGTGCAACGCCCTAATGACCTCTAAGAGCCAACTGGGACATCCCAACTGTCAGAGTTTACCTCAGAGAATAAGTCAATCGATCTGATCAAATGCTGAACGAAAGTCAAACAAAAAAGTCAACAAAAGTCAACAAAAACAAATACAGCAAAGGGCTCGCCGCTACACATGCCTGAGAAATAAATGTATCCGACACTCTAAGATTATGCACAGTACTAGACCCGGGTCTAAAGCCGGTCTGGCATGGATGTAAGATCGCAGCCGTATCCACCCTGGCCTGGAGATGTTTCAGGATATAAGTTGAGAAAATCTTTCCGGTGACATCAAGTAATGATAGCAATCTATAATTATTGAGACACAGACGATCTCCAGTTTTAAACCAATATGACCTCTTTCCAGCAGTCAGGGATACATTTATTTTTGCACACTTTGGATAAAGGGCTTCTGCCCAAATTTGTGGTTCACTCTTTAATACCACAGTAGAGTGGCCATTTGGACCCGGGGCTCTGGAATTTTTTAAAACACCTAAGTGCTGGGTAATATTATGTCTGGTAAAATGCAGAGCCCATTAAGGTTCAGGGTGCTCAACAACAACATTGTCCTTCCTCTAAATACACATTTTACCTTTTACTTGCGTGATCCAAGTTTCTTGAGCAATATGATTTAGGATCACAGGATTAACGGGGGACTTGGCCTCTGCCAAGATCTTCCACCTTTCCCCCACCTTTCAAGTCATCAGAGTATGAATCAATTGTTCCCAGTTCCCATGTCTCCCCTCCCAAGATCATCTTCGTAGCCAATTCCAAAATCTAGTCTGCAATCTGAGGCTTTCTTGTTTTATCATATTATGGGGAATATTTAGTGAATTTACAGTCCAAATGCCTCTTCTTAGCTTCTTAACTTTTTAGCCCTGTTCATCTCAGAATCAAAAACATGTCTATGTGCTTACCCGGTCAAGGACAGACTTTTACCCTCACACTTAACTGAAGAATTGGCTTTCCATTTTAACCATCCTTCAGTGTTCTTAGGAGATATATTAGGATGTACATTTAACCTGGTGTTGTACAGTTCCTTTTTTAACAAATTGCATGCCATACCTACATTTTTGTCGGACCATAAGAGACGTTGTCCTATTTGAGAGACTCTCAGGTTTGGCGGTTCTTTCTCTACAATACGATTTGTCCCAAACCCCCAATTTACCACTAATGTGGCATGGTCACTGGAGGGCTGTAAAGAAACCAACATCATCAGTTCTCTCTCAACTAAAAGGGGGCTACATGCAGTTTAATCCAATGTAGCACTGCTGCTACTCCCTTGCCAGGATTGTTTCCTAGGTACATTGCCAATGATTCTGCCATTTAAAACCACCAAGACCCACTCGTTTCGGAACTTAAGCCACTTTTTCCCTTTAGGGTTTACTTTTTTGCACTCTATAGAGTTTAAACTAGATCCATTCGCAAGTGCACACCAAATCTAATTTAACCCCCCCCCCCATAATAATGCATTTGTTCACATTTCCGGTCACCCATAAAGTCAATACCTCATCAATGTACACAAAAATAGTATCAGAATGCAATATGCCTGGGGGATCATATATATTTATCAGAAGCACCCTTTTTACCTCAGAGTATCCCTTCCAAGAGATCTCCACAATCAGGACCTTGCCCTCTTTTTGAATCGGGGTAATTTGTCTAGAAGTTAATGCAATCATCAACCCCCCAAAGGGACGTCCCATCTGGCCTCTTCTGCCACAATTTGATATATCTTGAACCCATCAAGCAAGAATTGACCAACCATCCAAGTTTCTTGGAGCATAACAATATCTTGGTCTTCCAACACCTTTAAAGAGGGGTCAGAATGGATAAAATGAGAATGGCCCCTAGTATTCCACATCACCATAGCTAGGGATCATTGGTCCTGATTTTCACTCCCCGCAAACATGGCTTTCAGCCAATGCCATCCCTGTGCATTATTAAACTTCACCTCCTCAGATTCTCTTGCGTTTATCACACATGTCTTGGAGTGGCTATTTTGATCCCGAGTACAGTTACATACAGCTGTATTACTTCCCAAAATAAAGGGGTTATCTAAAGAGTACCCTAAAAATGACAAAGAATCAGCCAGTTCATGTATCAGTGCTGCAGTTACCAGGAGGCTGCAATGAATTACAGCTTCACCATGAGACCCTCCTTTCAAAGGCTCCACAAAGTCAAAATCAACTGAGCTGGGGATCCTTAAGGCAGGAACTTAGATGCAGAGTGTGAGTAACTCATTCTATAGATGTGACGCTTCTGTGTGGACTTGCTGTATGTAATTGCTACTTTACGTATGTCAAGAGGGACAGTGACCATTCTAGGCGATTTTAAAGAAGGCATTGCAGGTTCAAACAATCCCATTTGGGGGGGCCCTATCATTCCCACCTTGTATATTCACTCTCGCATCACTTGTAGCTATAGATCTAAAAGCCAACTCATTAATGGTCACATTCTCACAGGGTCCTTGGGAAGGTATTGATTGCGAAAGAAGATCAACTTCAGCCTGTTTCTTAATAAGCCATCTCGTCAGTGTTCCATCTCCCAGTGAAGTGTGCTTCCTACGCCTTGCTGTATGTTTGCGCTTGCGCTTAGACAGTTTCTGCTGGCTCTTATTAGATAGTGTAATAGAGACTGATAGTGAGTCTGCATCAGAGGGTTCTCTTATCCCTTCTTATTTACGCCTAGATTTTTTGTTCCTGATCTGTTTCTTCTGGGCTCTTTGCTGTTTGTGAGTGGGATAATTTGCCGGCGAGTGGATGGAAGTTTCCAAACTTTCTTTGTCTTGATGAATGCTTTGAGAGGGGATTAGAATAAGATCTTCATTTGCCGGTGTCACATTGGACCCTTCTTGTGGCCCTATTGGGCTTACTCCCTCCCTCTGCTGGAATGACTCCATACATTTCGCAACACCCTCATTTAATAGAGAAATTTTCTCCGCCTGTTTCATAATTTCATTACAAACTGAGTTCTAGGGTTTCCTGTGGGCTCCGTATTAGCTCGAAACTCTGATTGGAAGTTCCTGCATTTTGAAATCTGCCAGCTACGAGCAGCTCCCCATTTTTCTTAGTCGTTATACAAACTATCTATCTTTAGGAAAACCCTAAAAACCTGGTACTGGAGAAACAAATTGGCCTCCAAATGATTCTGGGTCTTCCTTTAGTGTCTGTTTTCATATCAGTTTCTCTTTTATGATGTGTTTTGTGTTTGTATTTGTTTTCTAGTATTTATTATGTACTATGCTCTGTGAAAGCATACAACACTGTGGCACTGCTTTGATGATATGCTCACTCCATTCTAAACCTGTAAATACTGTTTTTAAATATACCAAGCACCTTAGTGAGCCACTTCCCCAACATTGATTTATTTTTCTATATCATTAAAATAAGAAATCATTATAAAAGATATCTAACTGCACATTTCCATGCTCCCCATCATGTGGTGCTAGGCACAAATTGTTCTGACCATGTGCACATACCTCAGCAAAAAAGACAGAGGTGATGGCTGGAAGGCTTAGATTTCATCTTAACCTCTGTTATTTCTCTGGGAAACCTGTCAGACCATCGTTCTTCACTAGCCAGTCTTTACAAATGGGGAATGACCATGTGCAAATCAGTCTTGGTCCCACCCCAAAAGGGGCAGACCAGCCGGATCTACTAGGACACATCACTTCTGCATGAGATCACAAGAATCCCCAAACATGTTTCAGCCTCGTTGGGCCTCATCAGTGAGGAAAAGCTTGGGTCTCTAGGCCCAACAGACACAGGGCCCAATTCTGGGCAAACCTGTCTCGCTCAGAGCGACTACAGCAAAACAAAAGAGATGAGGGCTGGAAGGTTTAGAATTAATCTTAACCTCTGGCATTACTCCGGGAAACCCTGCAGACCAACGTTCATTGACTGCAAAACCATTATAAAAGGGGAAAGACCATATTCAAATCAGGCTTGATCGCACTCATCACTTTTTGGGTTATAGTTTGTCTCCCTGTGTGAGAGAGGGTGTGCCTAGACATGGGTCCTTTGCTCACTGTGCTATAGGGAACCAATCTTCACCTCACTTATGAGGTCTAACAAGGCCAGAACATGTCTGGGGTTGCTTGTGTTTCTGTTCACAGGGGACTTGGCCTAGCAGTTTTGGCAAGGCGGCTTCCATTGGTGGCAGTACCTGACTGATTTGCAGATGGCTGTACCCCTTTTGCAATTGTGAAGACAGGTTAAAAAACAGTGGTGTGTAAGGTTGCCCAGAGCAGTGCCAGTGGTTCAGAATAATTAAAATCTTTACATCTATCCATTTTTTGGTTATAACATGTGGACATACCCAAAATGGTAAATTATCTATTGTAATGCAGTGTAGGTACTGAATGTCTTCACTAAAGTGGCCTCTGATGTGTAGTTACAGAAAATGCTATATTTCAGCGTATACACCCTTGCACACGCTTTTTAACATGAGCATTGGAAGTGTTGTGGTTTGAACAGTGACCTTGAAAAATGATCAGCCATGGGAGCTGGGTTAAAACCTCTCCTCCTTTGTCGACTTTTATTTAATTGGTAAACTGTTATTGGCAGCTACCTACAATTACCTATAGTTTAAAAATATGGTTTGATTAAAGTGCGCAATGTGTATTAAACAGATTTACTTAGTTGTGCAAACACTGCCAGATCTGATATGCTAAATCATGGGAAGTCCGAGCTTCATAAATGCACTATTGTTGTATAGAAGCACAAGTGGTTCGAACTAGGTCTATTTGAGTGGAAAGAAAAACAATATCTCATGAAGCAACCTCCTGTGAATCCCATTATCTACTGTATTCCAAAATTACATGGAAAGATACACAAGCAACCAGGTAGACCCATAGTGCCATCAAATTAATCTTTTCTGGCAAATATGTTTATTTATGTGGACACATTCCTCTTCCCTTTTGATGAAACTTTATCCCATATCTTAGGGACACTATGGTTTTTTTAAGCAGAATGGATGGGGGTTCCATGGCCTAGTAGATACCTTTTGTTACATTGGATGTAGTTTCCCTACATAGCACTATTAATCATCAGCAGGGTATAGCGGCTGCTAAATATTTATGAGGGCTGTGGGCTACAGGGAACACTCATATATGATCATAGAGATTCTCACATTTTGCTTAGAGCATTATGCATTTCTATTTGATGGTCGATATTATCATCAACTTTGTGGCACAGCCATGGGTCCTAGTTTCGAACCCCTTATGCTAATTTCTTTATGGGTCAATGGGAGGAAGAGATCTTTCATGCTGATGAGCTCTCGTCTTACACCGACAAGATAGTCTTTTGGAATAGGCTCAGTGATGATCTGATTATTATATGGAATCGGTATATTAAGGAACTCCAAACTCCAAGAATATACTAATATTCTGAATAACAAGGATACAAATCTCGGTTTCACTGAACAGTATAACAAGATGTTAAAGTAAGCATAAGGAATATTTGTATACAGAGTGAACTATTTAGGAAAACAGCAAGTACTAAATCTGCAATACATGCTGAAAGCTCACATCCCATTAACTTGAAATGGAGTATACCACATGGATAATTCCTCAGGGGTAGGTAGAATTGCTCTGAAGATGCAAAATGTATACAACATTCACAAGCTATGGCAAATCGTTTCTGAAAAAGTGAATGCCTTCAGCATTTAATCAATGCAGCATTCAATAAAGTCGGAAACGTAACAGAAGTCATCTTCTGGCTCCCTGAAGTCTACCAAGGAGGGTAAACAATAGGGTACCATTAGATTTATAATTACGTTTACTAGGCAGGACAATGGCATGAGAAAAAAACCTTAACACACATTGGCACCTCCTAACACGTGATCACGATCTAAAACATTGTATTGATAAGCATGCAACTATGAACTTTAAAAAGTCTCTGTCGTTACGTACATTTGTTGGGTACATCATCCTTTGATCGACAGCTATTTTTTGGACAGGTTTTTAATAAACATTATTTGCTGAAAAAACCCATTGAAAAATATAGGGTGGGTGGAAAAGGGCATATAATGGGTTGGGGGGTCGGGAATAGTTAAAAAACAATAAGGAGAAACACATTTTTCTATGGGTTTATGCAGCAAAACATTTTCATTAAAACACATCGAAAAATAGCTGTCGATGAATTGACATAGAACCATTTGTTGCACCCAGGTTTTTCGAAAGAAAAAATGTATCAGACAGTTCTTATGTGCGTTCATGTGCATGCAATGAATGATATGCAGGTAGCACTACACATTAGGTCAAAATCCGTCTTTTGAAACATACGAGAGCCATTAAAACAAGGATTTTTATTATCCGGAGGCTAAATACTTAAAGAAGTTGCATTATGGGTAACCTCTCCCCCTTAACATGTTTTGTGATTGATACAATCCCTAATCAAGTACCTGGGGTAGCAGAGAAAAGTGATTAAGACAAAAAGAGTCAAGATTCTTAATTAATTATGGCACATTAGCTCCCACCAGATATAACAGAGTTGAAGAGCTACACTTCAGTTTATAATTGTGTTAGTGCGACATGGACTCTGTTTAGCTACTAATTTGTAGTTATCGACTGATTTACCTCATTTTGTTTCTTGATGTCTCTGTGTATTTGCAAAGTTTGATAATTGTATGTGATGTTTTGATGATTGGATTTAAATGTTTCATTTTGCTTTATTTCCCTCCATATTTCTTATTCCTTAGTGCATACCCAGGGGAGTTAAGCAAGTAGATGTTGTGCACATAGTATTTTTAATAGATGAAACATTTATGTTGCTCTGATAAAAGATCAAATTTGATATTATGTCTTGTATTGATCTTATTTTCTAGGTAGCATGTTCATGATGCAGAGGCACTTTAGCAGCTGTAAATATACATGATGGAATGCTAATTCTCATACAAGGTAAAATGGCAATGACCTTATTTTGAATAGTTATGCACGGTCACAACCATACATATGTCCTATAGTGAACATCATTTTTATTTTTTGAAGTATTAGATTGTTATGCACTTGCACTTTAGAGCGTATAGATAGCAAATAAATCTATTTACAGATCCATATATTGAATGTGAGATTATTTTATGCTAGACTTGTATTTTCTGTACCACTTTATCTAATACAAGAATGGATTATGATATGACATTAATGAACATTTCTATATACAGAGTATTTGACCTAATGAGACTAATATACTATGGCAGCAGGTATTTACATCATACTCTCTAAAGGTAGCCAACTCATATGGCTTGATAGCAGTTTGCTTGTCCATTGAAATCATGAAACAATTTCCTCCAAAACCATCATGAGATAGATACATAATGTGCTTTAGTGCTTGCACTATAATGAATAGACAGCACAAATGCATCCTGCTTGTTGATGGAAAATAGAGTACAAACGTCTTTAAGACTGCCTTGTAATAGTAACATCTGTACATAATGCACATTAGCAATAGCACCTTAATTAATTGACAGTGCAAATGCCCTGGTAAAGAGAATTTTAAGTATGAAAAATAATTTGCATATATTCAAACTGTTGTGATGTGGAATGATGTTACAAGGTTAGTGGTTCCTTTTGAATGATTATGATAGATAGGCATTGTAAGTATGTATTGGGTTAATAATGACTATTTACAGGTATATTTATACTTCTTCATATTATGCACAATGATAGCATGCATAGCTGCCTGCAGTTTAATGTGTTTTTAAAGCTAGTGGATCACTCCTGACCAGCTTGAGAGAATGAGGTATAGCTTTAAGAGCGAGTGCTAACAAGGGGCCTCTTAACAACTATGTACATTCCAAGATGTCACTCTGTTGAGCCATATGAGATCATGTTATTGGTGATAATATGGAGGAAACTGAAATAGGACTATGGAAGTATCTTTTGGTGTTTGATGTGTCAAATTTGTAACTCTGACAAAGCTTGTGGCAGGTTTAAATGCATTGGTTTTTCATGTTATGTTCACCATTTGAATAGAAGACTCGGAACAGTCACATTTAGACCTGAAGGTTTTATGGAGTGCCACCATGTAGTGGTAGGGTTTTATTATCCCACCATTCTATTTTTCTTTTAATATATTTATACAGCATACATGTGTCTGGAACAAGGGTTCACGGATAAATGCAGAGCACCTGCAAAGTGGCTGTGATTATGACAGGATTTCATCTTGATGGCTAAGTGCATAGTGTTGAATATGTTCAAACTGTGTAGTGCTTCTTGAGTTCTTTGAGGGTTTATTCCAACCCATTTCCGACTTTGAAAGCAAAATGTAATGACAAAGTGCCTTTATGGCTTAACAGTAGAAATTGCCATGTACCATCTTATTTTCAAGATTTCTTTACTCTACCAATCCCCCTAAATGTGAATGCAGGCACAAGCCTGGAGAAAACAGGTCTCATCCTTTAAGTGGCTGCAATTAAGGAAGGCTAAGCAGGCGTTACAACTGTAAACAGGGACGTGGTTTCACCAAAATGCCAGGGGTGGTAGAAGCAACATCAAATGACCCTTGACCTCTGATGACATCATAGGAAGTGATGTAATTTGACCCCACCCCAAAGTGGCATCACAGGAAGCGATAGAACACGCCTTTTCACCCCTTGACAAAACAGGAAGTGACATCATATGGCATTGTTCCTAAGTACACTACGAAAAATATGGTTACAATATCACTGTAATGTGAAATACATTTCATACAAGAATGGATCACCAGACGTATCGTTAATATCAGTGTGTACAGGCCCATATTACCAAATAACTGTGAAAGCAAGCAGACGTCTTTGGCCAAATGATAATGATATGTTATTATATAGCACTAATGCTTAAGCGCTTAATATAGAAAAAATATACATACAATATCACGCAACCTGTGTTGGCTCTCATTTATCGACCTCGGAAGGATGAAAGGCTGAGTTGGCCTTGTTGGAATTTGAATCTGCAACCTGAAGATTACACCCACACGCAAATTGCAATCTGTAGTGTATACCATTAAACTGGTAACTGAGATTTAACTGCAGGCCTGTTCATCTGCAGGTCTGGTGCAAGGTTTGCCACATAGGTAGCAAACTTGACTACTGCAATGCTATACTAGCAGGGACGTCCTCCAAAAACATCAATAAACTTCAACTACTCCAAAATAAAACCCTCAGAGCTGTTTGGGGCCTGAAGCGCTCTGACCACGTCTCTCACATCAGACGGGAGGCACACTGGCTTCCCACCAAAGCCTGCATCGACTTCAAACTCCTGCCATCACCTACTGCTGCCTTCACAACATTGCCCCCTTAACTCACCGACCGCATCACCAGAAAACACAACATGCGTAGTCTCCACTCTTCCACCACATCAGCCCTGAACATAGCAAGATTCACCAGAAAGAGAGCTGGGGGATCTTGTTTCACCAGAATCACTGCCACACTCTGGAACGCCCTCCCTCAGCAGCTCAAAGAGGAACCTGCATATGCACTCTTCCACAAGAAAGTAAACACAGCACTCTTTAACAAATATCTGTAAATAAGTTGGATTGCTCCACCTTCTAACTTGACTCACTATTTATGATGTAATGATGTAGTGCAACTACCATATCCTGTATGACTCACCGTCTATGTTCTATACATGCACCACTCTGTAACCTTTGACTCCTAACATTGTAACCGTTAGCGCCGTGATACCTTTGGGCCTGGGCACTACCAATAAATACAATAAATAAAATAAAATGAATAAACATGTCAAGCCTGCGTGGATTGACTTTTCAGGCTTCAGAGGTTGGCAAAATACATTTCATTGGGAGGGTTCATATCTGTGTTTTAAAGAATTTAGAGTGCAACTGTACTTTTTATGTCAGTCGAGTAAGAACACTGTGTCTGTGTTTTAAACACATAGTAGCACTTATCCCTAAGTTGGTATGTTGGTATGAGTAACACCCTGAAGTGCTAAGAGTCTGAAGGCCCTTTATTAAATGAAAAAAGTGTGTAGCAACTAAATAAAGAATGGGGTGTAATGTTGTTGCACAAATCTATTAAAGGCTGTTTGATAAACTGGGAAACTTATGCTCATTTTAGGTGAGTTAGATGTGCTCACAAGACGGCAGCGTGTGTGTGGACTATGATGAACCTATGTGAGCTTACAGCTGAACATGTCAACCTTTGGGACTAAATGAAGTTATTCTTCTCAGTCCTAGTATTTGATGACCATATACATGACTATTGACAAGATATCTACTAAAAGTACTGTTAATTGAAAGTCCTGGAAAGATTGTGCAACCCCTCCACCCGGTCCTGCATGGTACTCTATCAAGGTTATATTATGTTTTCTTTTGGAAGTCGTTGCTTCCAGATGTGGTTGAGGCCTACATCTGGTCATCCCAGACTACGCTTCAGTTTCGGTAGTCTTTGAATTACATTGGGACTCACCCAATGTAGTGCATTGAATTCTAGTCCTGCATTGTTGAACAACCTGACTAGACCTATATGTTTAAGGAAATGCATCATTCCTCCGTCCAAATGAATGTTGTGGGCTATGTTAGCCACAACTGTAATGTAGGATGTATTTAAGGGTATGGTAAGGAGGGCATATCATCACATTCGTAGAAATGGGAAAAATGACTCCGTAGTGGACTTGTCTAAACTCATGTGTTGTACAAAGAAATCAGCAGGGACATTTTATGATTTTATTTGATGGTATATGGCATAAACCTATCTGGAGGGCAGCGGACCACTTAACTACATGTGGAAGCCGGCATGAGGTATGGCCTATTTGATCAGTAGCAAAATACATTTGTTAGGTGTTAAGCATCTTGCAAAATGGCTGCCTAGCTGATCAGCTCCACGCCACATCGGCATGAAACTTGATGAGGCAGCGGATCTATCAGCCTCTAGACTTCAAAACGGTGGCTCCTGGGTGCTAATAACAAGGGGCACAGCTGGTTCATGTACCAGAGTGATTGATTCTCTCTCTGCTGTGCTGGGAGCTCCCTTATTTGGGAGAGCGACGCATAGTGGCTCCTGTGGCCTGAGTCCACGTGCCTGTGGTGCCACCTTATGACTCCTCCCCCAGGTTCTGCTGGAGCCTACCGAAGCGTAGCTGGACCGGAGCAGACCGCTTGCTCCTGATCGGAGGTACTGAGTGCAGTGACCCGAGGGGGGTCCACAATGGCAAGTCACCCCCCCTGCTCGTGGCAGCTGAGGATTTCACCACTGCTGGAAGCTGGGGAGCAGCAGACCACCCAGCCTGCTGGTTGGTAGGGGCCCCACTCCCCCTGTGCCACTATATGATCTGCACACCAGAATGACCTCCTGGAATGCTGCACCAGAGGTGACACAGCCTCGCTGCCCACAGCCTGCTTCGCCTAAAGTTCTCCACCAGGTGCAACGCGGGAGCGGGAGAAATTATGTTGGCGCCGTTGCGGGACCCATTTCACTCCTTCCTCGGCCTGAGTCCTTGATTATGTGGATGTGGCTGGCCCCGCCTGGAACACTGTGGTGGACTTGCCCTCTCTTCAGTTCCTCTATGTCAGTCCCCGCAGGGGGCCCTGTGTCTGGCCGTGTGACAGAGACAGCTTCTCACCTTCCTCCTATCCCCCCGGCATCCTGTGGGTCTCCACTCACCCATCATGGTCTGCAAAGAAGGGGATGTCCCTTGAGACCGGCACGGTCTCCAGACCCTGACACAGGATTGCTTGGCTCCGACCGGCTGGCGGCTTCTACTGAGGACCTGAAGGTCCCCTTGTTTTCACACACACAATGGCCATGACATGAGTGACACAGCGTTGCAAGACTCATAGGACCCGGGCCAGCGCTGGAGACCACAGTCCCTGCTCTGATACAAGGTGGAACCAGTAATAACTCAGCAATACTTCCTACTCTCTGTAGCCTATCCCTATGCTGAACTACTGTGCCGCCACAACTCATCCACCGCTCCTGCATCTGCACCCTGTGCTGGCTGTCCCAAGTAAGTGTTGGGGTGAGTGGGGAGCCCAAATTGAGAGCTCCCAGTGATTCTTCTGAGCGTTTGCTGGTTGCACTAACTTCCACGGCCCCCGATCACCCTGGGGACATGGGCTGCCCCACATAAAACCCCCCTGTGCCCATGGAAACCTCCCGTCCTATCCAGTTCGTACCTGAAGGCTGCCTTGTGCTGTGTGGGGTCACACACATCGGGCTCATTACCATCCTGCACCACTGCCTGTAGCCCTACTATGGCCATACACCCGGACTTGGGTGGCCTCAGATACAGCGACACCACTGAGGTACCGTTGGCCTGGCAGGCTCTGAGGATCACCGTTGTGACCCTGCCGAGGGCCCACTGTGGTGCTCTGTGGGCCTCTACGCCAATCCCCACATACTCTGAGACCTCTGTTATTACCATAGGTCACCCTAACCGCCACCAGGGTTTTCTCAACGGACTTGTTCCCTGAGGCCCTCGCGGTGCCCCACCTGGTGTACCAGTCTGCCTACAGCTATTGATTCCGGCCGTTAACTTGGATTAGAACTTCAATGTCGGGTTGACGCAGTGGGCCTGGTGAAGGGACTTACCGCCTACCATGGCAAGGGGTGCCCGGGGGGATAGAAAACCGGGCAATGGATAAATATACAAAATCTACGCTGAGGCCTGATCAGCGGCAGTCAACACTGAGTCAGGGAGACACCTGCATACCTGTCACCGCCACCACCCCTCGACATTACTAGTATGATGGAGGCTATGGCCAAAACTGGACGATATAAATTCAAATGTGGTCTCCCTTAGATCCCAGCTTTCCCATAAGGGTGCCAGAATCATAGAGGCCAAGACCAGGATTGGGGCTAACGAGGACGGACTACATGCACTCCAAGATACGGTAACTACCCTCGCCAGAGATATGAAGTATGTTAAGAGCAAGTGTGATGATCTCTAATCCCGCTCACGTAGAAACAACATACGGATCATTGGAGTGCCGGAAGATGCACTTACAGGGAAAATGGAGGTGGCCACCGAGAACTGCTCAAAGACAATTTGGGGAACCCTGATCTCTCCCACTCCTATGCTGTTGAGCGTGCCCATCGTGAACTGTCCCCGCCCCCAAAACCCGGGGATTTCCCCAGGCCCATTATTGCAAAGATCCTCAGCTTCTGGGATAGGGATCACCTTCTCTGGCTCACCAGGGAAAAAAAGAATTGAGACTCTGCTCCCAGACCATCAGAATTTTCCCTGACTTTTTCACAGGAGTGCAGCAGGAACGGCACCAATTCCTTGGTGTGAAAAAGATGCTTTGTGAGCGTAATATGAAGCAGGTATGTCATCCTTCATTGTATAATTGCTGGGGGGGAGTACATATTGGTAAACATGTTCTGTCCTAATATTGACACCCCCGAGTTCTTTGATAATGTGGTTTCCATCTTGATGGGATACATAGGAGTCCAGATTATCTGGGGGGGGCATGAACCTGATACTCGATGTTCACCGGGACAAAACGGTGTTGGCACCGAGGTCGCTAACCCGGGAAGCCCGTAGATTAACCTCACATATGGCTTCGCTGGGCCTGCGGGATGCCTGGAGAGTGCTGCATGCTCATGAAAGACAATACTCATTTTATTCATCTTTGCACGACAGCTCATCTCATATTGACATGTTCCTCACATCCGGTACCCTGCTAGGCAAGGTCGAGAACACTGAAATACTCAACTGCACGCTATCAGACCACTCAGCACCCACTCACTCAGCCTGGTGCTTTATAACATAGGCATTGTTAGATATCATATTTAAGGCAGAGATCCGATCTGACATCAAAACATTTTTTGAATGTAATACTCAACATGATACATTCGCGGGGATAAGATGGGAATCATTCAAGGCATATATAAGGGGCATGTCCATTTCCAGGGAGGCAGGCATATTAAAAGTGATTAGGAATGATATTCGGCGCACAAAAGCCAAACTTAAGGGACTGGAGCAGGAATGTGTAACAGCGGTGAGCCCAGATAAATTAGCTCAGATATGTGCCGAATTAGAGGTCTTTGAATCTCATGCCATTAGGGAAATACGCTACTTCTCATGCCCACAAGTGTCAAGGAAATATGGGAAAGGTGAGAGACCAAGCAGGACACTAGCTAAGCTGACCCGATTGGAGGGAGGTCAAACCCAAGTGGAACGCATTACTGATGAACCTGGTATCCTGCAGTGGGCTGATCAACATATTATTGAAACTTTCTCCAAATTTTATAGTGCCCTATACACATCGAGCCAGCCAATTGATGTAAACTCTATTTGTATCTTACTCGACCAGATCCCCATGAACTCCATTAGCCCCCCAAAGGAGAGATACCCTAGAAAGCCTGGTCACCTTGGATGAAATAGTGGCAGCCATTACTGAACTCCCGAAAGGTAAAGCCCCCGGACCGGATGAGCTCACTCCAGAGTTCTACCAGGAACACGTGGCGCTCCTTGAGGCGCATCTGCTAGAGGTTTGGACTGAATCACTACGTGAATCCACTCTTCACCCCTCCATGCATGAAGCAGTCATCACTATCCTCCTTTAACATGGCAAACCAAGTACTGAGTGTGGGTCATATAGGCCCTTATCGCTTATGAATATAGATACCTAAGTTTTTGCCAAAACACTTGCTAAGAGGTTTTTGTCACTCATGCCTCATCTGATACATGATGATCAAGGAGGGTTTGTTCCCGGCAGGTCAACGTCCGGAAATATAAGAAGACTTTTTAATGTACTCTCCAGGATCGACCAGAAGGAGGAGGCAGTAACTGTTACACTAGATGCCCAGAAGGGCTTTGATATGGTCTCATGGCAACAAATGTGGGAGGTCTTGGAACAGATGGGTATCAGCCCAGAAGTGATTAGGTACATCAAACTACTACACACACATCCTACAGCAAGTGTTCTGGTCAACTCTCAGAAATCTTCCCCTTCACACTGAGCACAGGCACCCGTCAGCGATGTCCATTCTCCCCCATCCTCTTTGCATTAGTTATAGAACCGATGGCTGATCACATTAAAGCACAACATGCCCAAAAGGGAAGACGTTTGCAGGGCCAACCTGAGATAATATCGTTATATGCAGATGATGTCCTTCTATACATCAAAGACCCTTCTACAAACCTGGACCCAAAATTGAGCGATGTGATACGAATAGGTACCTTTTTGGGATTCGCAATCAATTATAGTAAATCCGACATTTTCCCACTCACCGAGGCGACCCAGTGTCCTAAAAGCGAGTACCTTCTATGTTGGTCACCAGATGGTATTAGGTACCTGGGGTTGCAGGTATCAAGGACAAGACCAACGTTACTGGCTGACAACTACTCAGCGGCAGAAAAATATGTCGAAGCCAAAACTAAAAGATGGCGCTCGCTCCCAATCTCTATGGCAGGCAGATTGTCACTAATGAAAATGATCCTGGTCTCAAAACCTCTGTATATCTTCTCACATGTCTCATTCTCTCCTGGAAAGCAATACTTTGACAGGCTACATGGCGTATGCACGCAGTTCCTCTGGCATGCCGGGGCAGTGCACAAAAAGTGGGCACATATGAGACTACCCTAGGAGAGAGGTGGCTTCACTGCCCCCAACCTTCAACTGTATTGGATGGCGGCACAGGACCAATATGCCTCGTACTGGTATGCTGACCCAGGAGGTCTGCCTCATGTCAAATTAGAGAAGCTGGCAACAAGGGAAATTAATCCTAGAACCCTCATTTTACATCAGACCTGTAGAGACGACTCCCCACTAGACTCCACAGCTGCCACTCTGCTGGCGTGGGGCCGAGTGCTACTATCATTGACTGAATCGCGGCCCTATTACATGTGGCTACCAATTTGGAGATTCCCTGGACTAGAGCCCACACACGATCCAGCACTAACACAGCATTGGCAAGAACTAGGGTATAAGGCCCTAACCGACTTATTCCCTGAAGGGCGGTTCATTACACCACAGACATGGCGGGCAGGGCACACGGGCTCAGCACTTGAAATGCTACAATACTATAGTCTCCGCTCCTCCTTCCGTAACATGTGGCCCTGCTGCCTGGATGAGCCCCCGGATGCACCAGAAATACACTATATTGCCAACTCCAATGGCGCCAAGGGAGTGATCTCCTCCCTGTATAAGTTACTACTAGAGAAGATCCCAGACCAACCATCCAAAGTGCACGATACATGAGCAAGGGAACTTGACCTCGAAATTTCGGACACTATGTGGAAAGATATGTTTTCCCACACAAGCAAGGTCTCCCTTAATTTCCAGTTCTGTTGCAGACAATACAAACTCCTGAATAGGCTATATTACACTCCTCATAGGCTTATTAGATTCAATCGACATTTGACTCACACTTGCCCGCGATGTCAAGATGAAGAGGCCGACCATATACATATGGTTTGGGTGTGCGCCAGCCTCCAAACCCTTTGGAGAGAAATCCTGCAGGCAATCTCGGAGATAACGGCACTACCATAGAATTAGACACACTTGGGTCCTGTTCGGGGTATGGAATATTGCCATGAACAAGAAGGTGCTAACCTTTCGGAATGTAAGTTGTGTTGTGGCCAAGAAATGCATTCTCCAACACTGGAAATTGCCCCTCCCCCCTACTTTTGTAATGTGGTTGAATACACTTACCTGGACTCAAACATGTGAGGAGGAGTACCTAAACTTGCTACCATCGCAATCTCGTCCAAAAATCGTATGGACAGAATTCCGCACCTACCTCTCCAACCGTTCTGACGTTATCCCTTGATCTCCAGGACTGTAATTAACTTGCACACTGCTTTATGTGGTGATATGTACTCTAATGATGTCTTAGCACCAGGGCTCAGGTCGAGGGTACCCGCGGGGGGACGGAGTCCACCCACTTTATTCAGAGGGTGGACTCAGTCCCCCCTAGCTAAAATAGAAACATTGGATGCCCTCTTTGAATTTATGATTTTAAGCCGACCTCAGTCGTCAGGTTTGTAGGCCAGGCACTTCACCACTGCACTATATATAACCTGATGAAAAATAACAAACTAAAGGTGAAATATACTATCTCAGTACTCCAAGTCCCAGGAAAAACATTTGTATTAGTTCTTTGAGTTTAAAACATACACACCTTTTAATGTTTTCAAAAACATTATTAGAACAACATAATCTGTCTTGGTTTTGTGTGTGTGTTGATTTTATGAAAGGCAAATTCCATTCGTCCTGTTCAATTTGGGTGGTTATTCAAAGCCAATTTAATCAAATGTGCATATCGACGTCACCTCCCATTGCGATTGTTGATGCGTCCTCCCACTTACATTTTTAGGACTTGACTCCTGCTTAGCACTGATGTAACAAGGCCCTGTTTACCTGCTTGAACATGTGTAATCTGCCTGCACACACGTAATGTCTGAAATGATTGAACATGTATGCTGCAATCTTCTGCCAATACATAAAAAGTTTTTTTTTTTTAAATTTAAAATACTTCACAGTGTGGCCTTCTGTAGCCAGACCATTTGGGCTTTCTTAGCTATGTGCTTTTGGAAGGAGAAGCTGCCATCAACAATGAAGCCTAGGGATTTGGCTAGGTCTGGCAGATGTGGGCTGAGTCCTTCCAGGTGCATATCATCATGCCACTTTTGGACATAATGTTGTTTGGTAGGGGGAAATGATGAGGGTGAATTCAGTCTTGGTGGGGTTATACTTAATGCAGGCTTCAAAGTCCAAGTTGTATATTGTGGCCAAGCAGTCACAGAAGCAGGTTATATGCTGGGGGCCTTTGACCTTGAGGTGCAACTGGGGCCTTTTAGGAACAATCCCAGGGGGTCTATGTAGAGGTTAAACGTGGTTGGGGAGAGGATGGAACCTTTGGGAACCCTACATATGACTAGGTGTCATTTGGATCTGAAAAGACCCATCTGTACAGCTTGGTGTCTGCCAGAAGCAAACCATTTTAGGATGGTAGTGGAGAATCCCATCCTGTTAGTGAGAAGGGCGAGCAGTGTCTGATGGTCGATGATGTTGAAATGAGCTCAGAGGTTTAAGAGGACTGGGAGGCATGAGTCACCATTGTCAATGTATTGCAATGCGTCATCCAGCACTTCGATGGTGGCTGTCTCAATAGAGTATTTGGGGCAGAAACCAGACTGTTGACAGTCACGTAGCAGTCTGAGTTATTACAATTTTAGCCAGTATTTGGGACATAATGACTTTTTCTATGAGTTTCCCAATGAACGGGATGCCAGTGATGGGTATGTAGTTAGCTAGGTCCTGTGGGTCGAGGGCAGGCTTCTTTAAGAGAGGTCTTATGAGCTGTCTTGAGTACGTCTGGGAATGAGTGCTCATTGAGGCACACATTCATGATGCAGAGGTGAGCATTGAGCAAACTGTTTGATATTGGAGGCTGGGACGACATTACCTGTGTAAGTGCTGGGTTTGAGGGAGGCTAGATCCATCCTTATGGGATGGGGTGTGAAGTTGGTCCAAGGCGGGAGAGTGTAGGAGGGGAAGGAAAACGGAACTTCGAGGTGTTGATGAGAGTTTAGATTTTGTACATTTTGTTTATGAAAAAGTAATTCATTCCAACACATTGTACTTGTGAAGGGGGCACTTTGTCGTCTGGGTGTGGGGGTGGTGCAGTTCTTTACTACTCCAAGTAAGGCTTTGTTCCTTTTGGAGCCTGCCACCATGGTGGAGGTGTAGAAGCAATGTTAGCAGGGATTTGAGGGATGTGAGATCTTCTGTACTGCATTTTTTTTGCACCACCGCGTTTCCAAGGATCTGATTGAGAGTTAATTGGCACGGATGGTTTGGCTTTGGCGCAGCTACTGTTCAGGGGAACATCAATAGTCAAGTTAAGATGTCAGTACAATAAATTGATTTTTGAGCAGGCAGGAAATATACTCCATGTTGAAAGTAAATGCGATTTGGCACGCAATAAGGCTGGCAAATTGTTGGCATCTTTTTTAAGGTAAAATCAGAGTGTTATAAGGTTGCCCTTTGGATGATGAGTTTGCAGAAGTCATTGCAGAATTGTACAAGATATTGCACACGCCATAAATGCAGATGAAACCACCTGACATGAAAAGGTGTTTAGACTCAATAATACATACTAAGTGCAAAAGGGTGGAACGTAGTCTGCTGGCGAAGACTATTGGTTTGGAGGGCGTGGTTTAGGCTATGAAGAGGGTGAAGGAGAAGGCCCCCTGGAATGTTGGGTAACAAGTTGATTTGTATATTCTGGCACATTATCACCAGAATATATAGGTCTCTCCAATAACTTTCTAAACTTGGGCTCAGAATTGGGTACTTTTTCTAAATCAATTGTCCCTCTCCTCCCCAAAACAGGAAATGATCTGAGCTTAGAGGAACATGACTGTCCGATCTTTCTTACTAATTCAGATAGAAAGTTGTATACAAAGATCGTAGTGACAAGGCCAGATTCAAACATGCCACTGTTGATAGGGCCAGAGTAGACAGGGTTTGTGTAGGGCAGGTAGCATCTGCAAACATTGGGCTAGTAATATGTTCTGTCGGGGGGGGGGGTGGGGGGGGTGGGGGGGGGTTCTTTGGTATCTAAGAGTCATTGCTCATTTGGACACTGGCTGCACCTAAACTAGACAACGGCGAAACTTTCCCTGACTTGGAATGGGACAACAAACAGGGAAGACACCTGTCAACGTTGGTATTTGCCCTCTTCTTAGGACCATTTTTATGACTTATAGATGTCATGAGAGTATTATAGGCAGCAAACTTGGGTGATCTGAACTAACATTACTGGAACATGCCAATGATATGCTCGTGTAGTCATTGAATCAAGCTCTTCTGTGTGTCATCTGGTGGAAATGTCTGATAGTTGTTCAAGGCTCTGGCTGCAAACTGAAAAGAGACAAACCTGAGCTGAAGTCTCTCACTATTTGACACACAAATGCACCCAGCAGTGAATGAATGTGACACTGAATAGGCTCTGACATGAATGTAACCTTTGAATGTATCCTCTGTTGTCACTTGTTTATTATTTATTGTTTTTTTTTGTGTCCTGATTATTTCTGGTACATATTGTTAATAATGTGTTTAATTGTCATATTTCATAAGATGAAGGCACTCACAGATGCAGTTCTCTTTATACCATTGGTATATTAAACACCTTGTACACATACTGGAGTTCATTTTCGATAAACATGTAACATAAACGAATGATGTAAAAGCCTTGCATGTTACTTTTATGACATTCATTCACGTTACTGCTCATTCTCCAGGATTTGTATTGCAGATAGGAGGGGCGGAACGCAACTTATGTTTCTGCCCCCTCCCTTCCTCTCCGCCATACAAATGCTCCATCATTTGCGCTGGCATGGATTTTCCGGCTGGTGCAAATGTTGGAGATCTCAATAGGGCCCGCCAGCTTTATGCACCAGCATAAATCAGGCATACCCCATAGGGACCCATGTAAATGCTGCTCAACTTGCTTGCATGTTGGGCAGTGTTTAATTTTCATTGTGAACACTGATTACTATGCTCACATGGTTAGCAGTGTTCACAATCACCATTAAACGCTGCCTGACATGCGAGGATGTCGGGCAGCGTTTAATTGTAATTGTGAGTGCCAGGCAGCATTTACTGACTTTGCACTGCAGAGTGCAAAACTACAGGTCAAAGGGTGGTGTACATACATGTATGTCGCCTTTTGCCCTGCACATTTTCACTCTTCCTGTAAATTATGACAATTTGGTGGCAGGGACCTGGCTACATCTGAGTGCAAACCAAGTCCCGCCATCACATTATGTTATTGAGCAAAATGACCCTCACTGTATGCGGCAAACATGGGTTGAAGTTAGTTGAGTACCTGCAAGTCGTGAGCTGATTGAAACTTCAACTCCCACTGTTCCTCCACATTGATTTTCCTGTGAGGAGTTGTTGAGTGTGGCTAGTTTGAAAGACGTTGCGAGGAGTACTGCGAATAAAGTGACATTTGGGGCGTACGCTTTGTGGGAGTGCAGTTTATGTCTATGCAGTGCATTGCACCTACAGTACACCCAGCATATATCTGTTGGTCGGAGAGCAATGTTTTTAGAGTATGTCATGTTATAGTCCACCCCAAAACCTTCCTGCTGACAAACATTCCTCAGGTCCCTGTGATTCTCTACTAATTAGGATGACTGACGATGGTGATGGGAGAGGATGTGAAAGGGGAGAGAGTAGAAATGAGATGGGGAGTCCATATATCTGGGGAGGGGACAGAGAAGAGGATATCAGTGAAGACCTGTCAGGAAGTAGCACTGACATGGGTGCTTGCGATGGGTAAACCAGGGTTGGTGGTCAGAATGTCTTTTTTGTACTTTTCCCTTCCAGACTTCGTGAGAGAGTTAGGGTAGATAATAGGATATCAGCTAGAGAAGATAGGGGGTGATGAGTGCCTTAGGGGTGGCAGAGGATAGTTGAGCGAAGAGGAGTAGCTGCACAGTGCAATCCTAGCCCAAACTCATTAGGAGGCGTAGTATTTACAAAGCGGGACACAAAAGTCAATGCAAAAAGGGTGCAAGGATGTTACAGAGCACCCACCTAGAATAGAATTTCCAAAAAGGGACAGAAACTGCAATGCAGAGAGGGCCTTTGAAGTGGGCATGTTGGTGTTGGGGGCCGGCTAAAATGCCTTCCGGCTTCCGATTGGCTGTAAATACACAAATGGGGCCAATCACAGAGAAGGCATCCCGGTCGTCATGGCTACCTTTGGAGGCACTATGGTGCAGATGAAGAGGTCAGCCATGATGCTGTGGGGGAATCCCCGCCCTGCAATGTGTGGTCATGCTCTTCTTTGCAGTAATTCTGGGCAAAGCAACCCAGATGGCAGCCTGTGGCCGCGCGACACGGCTAATATGCAAAACTCAAAATGCCTGCTTCTGAAACGAGTGGAGCACAAATGCCTGCCCCCTGACCCAGCCAAGAGCCTCACCAGAAATGCTTGACTCCTCAACTGGAGCCACCCAGGATGTTGTGAAGGTGGGGGCAGCTCTGCCATGATTGCTGATTCCCCTCCCTCTCCCTGGTACCTCCCCCTTTCCTGTCCTCCTGTAGTACTTGCATGATCTGAATGACACAAGGCCTAGTAAGAAGATTGTTTGTCTTGTCCTTCTTCTGTTTCCCTTCCTTGTCATGTCATGCCTAGAAACACTTGTGTGCGGGCACGTTATAAATGTCACATTATATGACTGTAACCTTTGCACCTAGATTCTTAGTCTGTCTTGACACCACAGTTGTGAAACATCACTTGGACCATTAGACTACCCAGGAGTTTACTGCATTACTCAACCGAGGTAGCATATCAAAAGGATACAGTAACATCTTAACCAATTCCCATTCCTTCAGGGCAGGCCACAGCTAAGTCTATGCATTACCCCTAGGGGAAAAATAATGTATGGAAGTGACTGCCTCTACCTCTCTATCTGCTCTTAGCAACACACAGTCAGCAATGAAGCATGCCAAGAAGCAGGATGACTTCCTGTGATAGGGACATCTTAATGTATTGTTGATTATAAACAGAGCTAGCCCCAAACAATTTCAGTCTCCCTTGTCTGATTTGATACTATATGTTTTTTCCACTATCAGGTAAGACAGACACGTTAAATAGGTAGCAGCCTCAAATTAAGTTTAAGAATCATTTGTAGACTTGTCAATTATTCCCATTACTTTTAATCAAATGATGGGAAACCATACTCTTGATCTCAATCATCTTTAATCAAGTGAACATGAAAAGAGGGGGCTATGAGAGAGTGAAATGAGGCAAAAAACTGGAGATAGAAGGAGGAGACCATCAGGAGTGGTAAGGTAGACATCATCAAAGGGAAAAGGGAGTTGAACATGAGGAGACAAAAGGAGGAGATCCTCAGATGAGATATGGGAGGAATAAGTAAAAGGCAGGACGAGAGCTTCAGGAGGTAAGTGAAGAGAAACACCAGGATAAGGGTGTACTAAGTCATATCATGGAAGATGCAAAGTACACATCAAAGAAAACTAGGAAGGAACAAGAGGGCACGCTTTTCTCAAGGCAGAGGATAGAGGTGCAACCCCACTCAGAAGGGATCAAGTTCAAGAACATTCTACTGACCCCTGGTACAACTTCAAAGTGCAAGTGGTCACTGCAAAGTATCACCCAGAGTAGCTTGCATCTCAGCGAATTTTCCAGACAAAATTTACAAAATGAAACACAGACTTGTAAAGGCAGCACTACCGTGAATTGTCTCTTCCACCTATCGCCAACAAACTCAGACAGCATCATCACATCCCTAGACCATGCCAGTAAAAAGAAGCCAATCTTAGAAGAAGAGTGGGAAGAAGCAGGCAAGAAATTGTTGACTCTTGCTGAAATCACAGGTCTCACAGGAGAATGTTGGCCCCCAAAGAAACACATAGGAGAAAACCTGTGACCTTCCATAAAGTGGCTCAGGAACTCCAAAGGTTACCTACTTTTCAGGAATCATTGAGTCCTACCGTCCCAAAATCTGTGCAAGAGAATTATCAAGGTGCCCACAAAGTTACCCTAAGAATCAATCCGAGGGGAGTTTTACTGGCCAGCAAGGGAGATGAAGATGATTAATACGTGCACTTCTGCACCAAATGCAATGACAATGGCAATAAACATTGATCGTTTCCAGTTTCCATGTCCACAGATAAAATGCCAGAATGTTGATGCCACAAAGCATCTCTCAACCTGACAAGTCTTTTCAACATACTGCTAACCAACAATAGATACATTATTGTACTAACAGACCACTTCCCCAAATGACCAAAAGTAGAATTAATAGAAGAAATAGAAACTTCCAAGGTCGCCAACTTGCTGCAACACATTTCTCACAGAGCATGGAGCCCTGAAAGCCTAGTAACTGATAACATGAGTTGAGGAACTTTTTTGAAGGACATGGCCATCATACAATAGATGACTGCACTATACTAATGTCAGGTATTGCACCTGGTGGAAAGGTTCAACCGACTAATGAAAAACAGCATACACACCCCCTTGTTGAAAGGATATGACATTTAGGAAGTCACAGAGGTGTCTTCGACATGTACTGGGCCCCCCCATATACTGTCATCATTATTATTATTATTATTATTATTATTATTATTGTATTTATTGAGCGTGGACCTAGCTTCGGAAGAACTTGAGTGCTTTACACTCGTCGTGGGAAGAATGAGGTTAGGGAGCAGAGAAACAAGTTATTAGGGATCTAACAGGGGAGGGAGGGCAATAGTCAGCAATGGATTTAGAAGGGACCAGGGGAGGAAACAGTGGGGAGACAATCACTCAGTCTCAGGTGGGGTGCGGACTGGGAGTGGATACTGTATGGACCTATGTGTTAGGGAGGAGCCATACCCTGAAGAAGAGGGCCTTGGTGTTAATGGGAGGAGGTTCCAGAGTCTTGGGGCATAGAGAGAGAAGGCCTGTCTTCTGGTTTCTTTGTCCCTGTACTGGCAGAGTTCACGTCTGAACATTGTTTTGCTTCTGGTGGATCGTAGGCTGAGTTTCTCAGTGAGGTAGCGGGAGTCAATGATTTGGATGAGGATTGGGGTAATGTGGTTGAATTCACAGAGTCTGTTGCTGATGATGCGGCAGTATGCAAGGACACATCTCAGGGGAGCCAGGATTGTTGCCGGAAGGCCTAGCAAACAGGCAGCCAGGAGAGCCAGGGCAGTTGTCAGAAGGCGTGCCAAAAGGGCATTGCCACCATCCACATTGGAGGAGACCAAGGCCTGGACAGCAGAACTGAAGTTGTTTTTTGAGATCAAGCGCTTGATTTTTCGCAGGAGAGAAAGTTAGTACCAAGCTGTTTGTGTCTTCTTTTCTACATGCTGTTTGAAGGAGAGATGTCTGTCGGTGTCAAACCCAAGAGACTTGGCACAGGTGGACAGCTGCGGAGTAAAGCCCTCAAGGTGCAGAGCAGAAAGTCAGGCCTGGATGACAGGGTGTTCGGTGTTGTTGGTCGGCAGTAGGAATTCATTCTTAAAGGGGTTGAACTTCAGGTAATCACTGTAACATCCACGACTGGATCAATGAGAGGCAGGCCTTGAGCCTGTTGATCTGTTTGATAGAGAATATCTTGAGGTAGAGGTGCATGTCATCTGCGTACTGGTGGTTGTGGATGTTGTATAGAGCAAGGAGGGCTCCAAGTTGTTCCATTTAAAGATTGAAAATCACAGGGGAGAGGGTGGATCCTTGTAGTACTTCACAGGAGATGGATAGAGTTGGTGATATGGAGGAATCCATGTGTTCAAACTGATGGCGATTAGCAAGGTACAATTTAAACTAGCTGCAAACTATCTCACTGATCTCCATGCAGTGATGTAGATTGCCAGTCACTGGTGGTCTTCTGTGCCAAATGCTGCTGAGAGGTCAACGAGAACCAGGAGGCAAGGATGTCCATCAACACGGATGTTTAGGGCATCGTAGATCACCTTGATGGTTGCTGTTTCTGTGCAGCATCTGGGTCTAAAGACAGATAGATACTGTCATCAAGGTCTCTCCCTTTGAAGTAATGTAAAGGGAGGAAGTCCATGTTATACATTAGATTATGGTGGTTAGTGAGGGAAACAAAAAAAATCATCTGCATTCTGATATTGATGTAGAAGAAATCATAGCAGATTTGCCAAGAAACAAATGTGACAAAAGCATCCTATGATGATGCCAGAAAGGCAGTTAGAACCCAAGACTTCCAGGTGGGATAAATTGTTAGAATAAAACTCAGAGGCCCTGTAGAAAAAGGACTGTTACATTTTCATAACCCAATGAGAGAAGAACACATCCTGGGTAAAACAATGTTAATTACAGACCACTTTTAAATGACATCAGGACTGAACTAGCTATGGTTAACAGGAAGCTACAATGCAGCATACTGCACACTGGCTTTAAACCGATCTACAGCGAGTCCTTGTTACCTTGATCTCAATGCAAGTTAAGGATGCCAAGGACTGTGGGAACTATAGCATTTATCGTGCTAAATGTAGACCTCAATATTTTAATACAAATCTGTGGCATCCTGTCACTTCATCAGTCTGTCCTCGCTTCTGTAAAGGACAGTATTGCACCCTCCTGCCACTGGTCTGTTCGGTAGAATCCTTTCTCCTGAATATTCCCTGGTTTCAGTCAGTCAAGGAAGAGTCAGAAGAGAGGATGCACCTTCTATATGGATGAATACATCAAATGAATAAATCAAGTTACCTGCGCTCCTGGTTACAGTGTCATTTTAGTGTTTGCACCACTGTACATTTTTCATTCCTCCCTCACATAGCCAAGATGGAAGTCACATTAAGCACTGCCAGGACCGCCTTCCCGTAAATCATCAAGGTCAGAGATCCTTGCCAACGTCTCCCCACTTTTCTGCGCCTGTTTGAAAGACGACTGCCCGCTGCACCTATGCGCTACCATCCCGTCAGAGTTGCTGAGAACGTTCACTTGTGGCACGCCGAAAACCTCCACCATGGCCAAGCAAATGAAGGAAGAGGATGTTTGTCAATATTAGCAATGAGGCCTCGTCGTTGTACTCCATCAAGACTCCTAACAGGCCTACTGAGCTGCCAGAACAGTGTGCATGAGGCCGGCATAGTGACTCATGAAATGAGAGCATACTGTGCTGCTCAAACTGCGGTAGCGTTGTCACCCTGGAAGCAAAATGAACAATAATGTGGAATTGGCAATGACAAAAGGAGTGAGGCACACAACATGCAACACAAAAAAAGAAGGGCTGTTCCTCTGGACCCAATTTGTCACGTTTGCAAGAAAATCTAGGCAATAAGCAAAAATGTGGGTTGGAGTGGGAAACCTGGCCATCTCTCACAGGAGTCTGAACTGCCACCGCTATGCGCCCTACCTACAGGAACCATACCATAAAGTGAGCTGGCCATGAAACACATATGCCACCTCCCAATTTTCTCCCAAGTTAGCCACTCCTTCCTTGGAAGCGATAGAAGCAGACATTTTAACGGTTCCATGTGATGTTACCAAAATTAATTTTACCAAATTAAATCTTACCAACAAAAAAATATCAAACTCCCTGTTTCACAGTACTTGTAACCCCACCCTGAACCACCCCCACACCTTTTAACCCTTTACCCGCTGCCCCCTACATATTTATTTTTTGTTACTTCTTCAATAACTTTTCATTTGTTATTTTTTATTTCGGTAACACCATTGGATACCATTTTGACATAACCAAATTCACTGGGAGCAGACGAGTGTTGTTTCACGAAAGAGATTCACGTCCCTCCACACTTTCGGTTTAGAAGTGCAATGCATGCGCCACCTGTACTCACAGAGCTGGGTGATGACCAATAGGTTTTGATGGTAAAAAGATGACAACCCTAAAAAACAAATATTGTGCGAGAGAGGCACAGGTTCTGTACCAGATATCTCCCATGACATTCAATGTTCTTTGCATTATATGAACAATTCGCCAGTGAGAGACCTAGTAATGTGAGTAGAGATAAAAAAATATAGGTTGCATTAGGACCGGGAGACTGAGAGGTGTTCTTGGAGGAAATGTAGTTACTTCATTATTTCCCAAGTAGTTCCAGACTTTATGCGCCTTTGGGTTACAGTGCAAGTCCCACTCATTGTGCCAAATTCATGTTATTTCATGGCCATTTCATGTTTACGTGTGTTTGGGCTCGGTGTGAATGATGTTTATGGTGAAAAAATGTAGTTTCATTCAACAAAGCATGAGTGGTGCCTTCTTTTCACAGTATAGGTCCACTCTGAGTTCAAGGTGGTATATGATTGGTGTCAATGGTGTTTTGTGGTTTGAAATGTAACTCTGCTCTAGAAGCCATGCGTGGTATCTTTGGTGCAACCGGGTAATTCCACTCTTTGTAAGCTGTTCATATCTATTGCTATTTTATCTTTGTATGATTTCTGTCACGAATGCGTGCCTCCAATAGTCCATGCTGTGGAGAGGCCCAGGTCCATAGCTGCCCTCTCCATTCCTGTCCCTCAACTGAGAGGGGGCACGTTTGAGCCTGGGTGTGTTTGTGCAATTTAAAGGAGGAAGGTGTTGTTGTCTCTCTCCAGTGTGTAGGTGTGGAAAGGTAGCAGACGTTGGATCCTGTCAACAAGTGTATGACTGGCCTGCATGGAGCTGAGTGGAATGTTGGGAGTTTGTCCTGGGTAAATGTTCTGAGCGAGTGAGTTGGTGCTTGGGAGCTGGATGAGATGGGTGTGCCCTGAATGTCTTTGTTCTTCCTATGAGTTATCCTGACAGGGATGCCCCTCTTTGACGTAATTACATGAAGTGGGATGGGTATCTCGCTCCAACCTTTGTTGCTTTTCTGCAAGCAGAGCAACAGTGGAATGGACAGACAAGCAATTGGAACCAGGTTAAAGCTCAGGCAAGAGATGGCTAAATCTTGATATGAAGCCAGGAAGGTGGTTATCTCCATGCGAGAGAGAGAATAAAAGACTGGGTTTGAACCAGACTACCTTATTCCCTAAGCCTTTGGAATCTCCATATGTCCGTAGACTCCCAGTAGGTTAAAACACTAGAACGTGTTGTCATGAACTTCAGATCACGCCCCTTTTGGACCTCCTGGTCCTTGTCTCAACGGGGCTTGCATTCCGTACTACTTCCAACATGGCCGTCCAGAGCTGAAGCCCTTGCTCGCTCCATGCGCTAAATGCGGCGTTGGTCTATTTATGGACCACGCCTTCCGCGGCTCCGCGCGTCTCAATGCTATTGCAGAGTAGCCCAGACGTGTGTTCGTAGCTCGCGGTATTGTTTCCCTTGTCCCAGTGCTATTACCCATTCCTTTTCCTTTCCCCCTTCCTGGTTCCGAGCTTTTCTAGTCTTTTCCAGTCTCCCGGATTCCTGGACTCCGTGATCCCGAAACTAAATGCAACCTGGAACCAGACGAATCTCAAGCAGCGCTGTTCAAGATCAGGAGCGTTCGCAAGAAGGCAGCAATCGAAGTCACCGGCAAACATCGGACCGAGGTGAAAAGGGGGGAACTCCTTGACAGTTTGAGACGCCACCCGACCGAACCTAAAAACGAGATGGAAGCCGCCGTGCAGGTTTTAATGCGACGCATGCAAGAACTATCAACCGAGGTTCAAAATCTTAAGGCGGAAAACGCAGCGCTCAAACAATTGGTTTTATCCCGGGATTCTGCTACAAAGGAGGGTGCCCTGTTGGGCGGTATTGTTGACAAGTATGATTGCTCGGCAAAAACACTCCGCGGATTCCTGGATTCATGACTGGTCCACTTTGCCTTCAAGCCCTATTATTTTTCGACTCCTAGGGCTAAGGTGGGTTTCATCATATCCCACCTTTCCGTCAACGCCTTAACTTGAGCAACACCCCTTGTCAACTCCGGATATGCCCTCCTAGACGACTATGATGGGTTCATACAAGCCCTTAAAGGCATGTTTGACCGTCCAGAGCAGGTCTATACTGCCCAAGAACGCTTGCTGGACTTTCAACAAGGCTCCCAAGATATGCTCACTTATGTGACCAGATTTAAACAATTGGCCAAGGAAGCAGACTGGTCCCCTGAGGCTAGTTTTACCCTGTTCAGGAGAGGCCTAAATAAAGAGATCAAGGATGAACGGGCCAGGGTGGCCAGACCAAATTCATTCCAAGCACTAATGGACCTGGCCTTGCAAATAGACTTTCGCATCCAGGAAACGAAGGCTGAAAGAAAGAAATCCAAGGGACACCCACCCAAGATGTCCTTTGAGAGCACAGCCAGATCGGACGCAAACCCAAGTCCAGCCCCAGAACCTGAACCCATGCAAATTGAAGCCTTTCATGGACCCATATCACCTCAAGAAAGATTGAGAAGGATCCATACGGGTTTGTGTATGTATTGTGCTTCAGACAAACATTTGTTCAGGGAATGTCCTCTGGCACCTCCTCGGCATTCGGGAAACGCCAGCTCCCGATCTTAAATGGAGCAGAGATTCGGGAGAGAGATGTTTGCTCCACATCAATTCCATCCTTGAACTCTCCTGGACAAAACAGTTTGGTGATACTACAGGCTTTCCTGTCGCCCTCCAAAGACATGACCAGTCCCATTCTGGCCTTGGTGGACTGCGGAGCTATGGGAATTTTCATTGATCAAGACTGGGTGGTTAGTCATCATATTCCGTACGAGACCCGAAACACCATGCAGCCGGTGGAAGCAATAGACAAAAGACCACTCTCTTCAGGGCCCATAAGCCTGCAGACTAAAGAGATCCAACTTTCCATAAACCATCATCAAGAGCGGATTACATTTGACATCATTAAGTCAGCCCATTACCCCATGATTTTGGGAATGCCTGGTTACAAAAGCACAATCCGTATATCAATTGGACAGCAGGATCATTATTCCTGGGCTCAGAGTTCTGTATGTCCCACTGTCTATCCCTGGATCCCTCCTCGGTAACTCCTAAACAACCACCAAGAGACCAAGAAACACCACTCATGGTTTCCAATATCATACAAGTTCCAGAGGCCTATTAGGGATATGCTCATGTATTCTCTACTGCCATAGTTCAGGCCTTACCCCCTCACAGGCCCGAAGACTGTGCCATAGATACTGATCCCTCAGCTGTAATTCCTTTCGGAAGAATGTTCATTCTTTCCGAACCCGAGAAAAGGCCCTTCGGGAATACCTAGACACTAATTTTGAAAATGGCACCATAAAACCCTCGAAATCTCCAGCGGGTGCTTCATTGTTCTTCGTTCCCAAGAAGGATACCAAGGAACTTAGACCTTGCCTCGACTATAGAGGCTTAAATCAATGCACTCTCAAGGATCGGTACCCACTGCCCCTGGTCTCAGATATCCTGGAAGCTGTGAGAGGAGCCGTAATATTCATCAAATTGGATCTCAGGGGTGCCTACCATTTGATCTGTATCCGGGAAGGAGATGAGTGGAAGACCGCCTTTAGAACAGCCTTTGGCCACTACGAGTACCTGGTCATGTCCTTTGGACTAGCCAATGACCCAGCAGTTTTCCAACGTTTTATGGATAGGGGGTTCTCTGATATGTTGTTTCTCTTCGTCATTTTCTATCTGGACGACATATTGATTTTTTCCAAGGACCCTCAGAAGCATGAAGGACATGTCAAGGCAGTTCTACAAAGACTCCTGGAACATCACCTTTTAGCCAAGCCTGAAAAATGTTTGTTTCACGTTACCTCTGTGCACTATCTGGGATTTATCCTTAGTCCAGAGGGGATTGGCATGGACCCTTCAAAAGTAAAGGCCATTCTCGCCTGGCCTACTCCCACGTCTGTGAAACAAATCCAATCCTTCCTAGGACTAGCCATTTTCTAGCGGAAGTTCATAGCTACCTTTTCCGAGATTGTACAACCCATAGTGGCTCTGCTAAAGAAGAACACCCCATTTGTCTGGTCAACTTTACAAGAAACTGCATTCCAGCGTTTAAAGACTGAGTTCACACAAGCTCCCATATTGGCTCAACCCGATACAAGTCGACCCTTTTTAGTGGAAACGGATGCCTCTAATTACGCCATAGGAGCAGTGTTGAAGCAGAAGATGGAGGACTATTTGGAACACCCCGTTGCTTATCTGTCAAGAACCTTAACTCCTAGTGAAACGCACTACTCCGTCCTGGAAAAGGAACTCTTAGCCATTCGCCAAGCTTTCACTGAATGGCGACGCCTACTTCTAGGAGCCAGACATCCTGTCCAAGTCCGTACTGATCATCGAAACCTACAGATTCTACAGTCACTGGAGTGCAGGAACAGTCGTCAGGCACGTTGGGCCTACTTTTTTGCCCAGTATCAGTTCCACATTACCCATGTACCTGGATCACAGAACCTGATCGCTGACGCCTTGTATCGCCGTCCTGACTACGTGACCACTGAAGATAAAGCATTTCCTAAAATGTTCTCTCCCACAATATTCGTAACCCAAGCAGTTAATCTCCTGGAAGAAGTCCGATCGCAAACCCAATCCTCGGAATTATGGAAGGACATTTCAACACGAAATCTCTGGAAATAAAGAGCCAGGGAAGGCTACTTATTCAAGGACAATGCACTATTCATTCCTACATGGAAGGTACAGCAAAAGATAATAAACCTTTGTCATGACACACTCCATTCCGGGCACCGAGGTATCAACAACAACCTTCGTCTTATACAGAGACAGTTCTGGTGGCCTAAAATGAAGTCTGACGTGCAGCAATACATCCAGACTTGTATAACCTGTCCCCAAAATAAACATGATAACAAGAGACCGGCGGGTCTTCTTCTGCAACCCACTCTACCCTCTTAACCATGGGAAATCATCGCTACAGATTTCATAGTGGAGTTACCACCTTCCCGAGGATATACTACCATCATGGTCACCATAGATTTGTTTACCCATATGGCCCATTTTACGCCACTGATGAAACTACCCTCCTCTTCTGAGCTAGCTGGAATATTTCTGGAACACATATTCTGACTACATGGGCTTCCTTCCAAGATCATATCTGACCGGGGTCCACAATACATTTCACAATTCTGGAAACACCTCTGTCGGGTATTAGGAATCCAACGTGCCCTCTCTTCGGGATATCACCCCCAAACCAACTGAGCCACAGAACGTGCAAATCAGACCCTGGAACAATAGCTCCGATGTTTCGCTACCAAGGTCCAGGATGACTGGTCTCTCCTGATCCCCGTTGCGGAATTCGCTTACAACAACTCTGAACACTCAGCGCTACAGACCAGCCCCTTTTATTGTAGTCAGGGGTTCCATCCATCGGTCCTACCTTTGGTTCTTCCTGACCCTACACCAGTACCTACTGTTGACTCCTGGATCGAAACTCTTATCAACATTCAACGGGAGGCTAAAGAACACTTAGAGAAAGCCAGATTACAGACCAAGAGGTATGCAGATTTCAAGAGAAGACCAGGTCCGTCCTATACGGTCGGTGACCGAGTGTGGTTGTCATCAAAACTACTCCCCCGACACTTATGACCAAACAAGCTGGCTCCCCTCTACTATGGTCCATTTCCCATCAAGGAGATTATCAATCCTGTCTCATATCGAATCAAGCTACCTGACTCTTGGAAAAGAATTCATCCTGTCTTTCACACATCCCTATTGAAACCCTACATCCAGTCCTCTCGAAATCCCAGTAGACCACCTCCTCTACTGGTTGACAACCAACTGGAATATGAGGTGTCCCGGATTTGTGACTCCAGGTATAAGCGGGGCCATCTTCAATATCTAGTGGAGTGGAAAGGATATCCTCCTAGCGAAAGGACCTGGGAACCTATTTCAAATATCAAGGCTCCTCGGTTGCTCAGAAGATTTCACCTAATACACCCGGGCAAACCTGGAGGGAAAGGCCTTCGGAGGAGGCATGCTGTCATGAACTTCAGATCACACCCCTTTTGGACCTCCTGGTCCTTGTCTCAATGGGGCTTGCATTCCGTACTACTTCCAACATGGCCATCCAGAGCTGAAGCCCTTGCTTGCTCCATGCGCTGAACGCGGCGTGGTCTATTTATAGACAACGCCTTCCGCGGCTCTGCGCGTCTCAATGCTATTGCAGAGTAGCCCAGGCGTGTGTTCGTAGCTCACGGTATTTTTTCCCTTGTCCCAGTGCTATTACCCATTCCTTTTCCTTTCCCCCTTCCTGGTTCCGAGCTTTTCTAGTCTTTTCCAGTCTCCCGGATTCCTGGACTCAGTGATCCCGAAACTAAACGCAACCTGGAACCAGACGAATCTCGAGCAGCGCTGTTCAAGACCAGGAGTGTTCGCAAGAAGGCAGTGATCGAAGTCACCGGCAAACATCGGACCCAGGTGAGAAGGGGGAACTCCTTGACACGTGTGGTCATCATGTTAGGACCCTGTAAAGGACAAGGAACAGCCATCATAAGGAAGACTTCAGCCCAGAGCACATCCTCAGAGCTGGGAGAACCATTACAGGGAAAGTAAATTCTGATCAGAAATGGACACGTAGATGGCCTGTGAATCAAAGTATGACGTCATCCGGCCACTGTTCCGCCACTGTTCTGTTCAGTAAAATCCTATGTATTTCCACCTATCAGGTAGCTAGAGGGGACTCAGAGAAGAGGATGGGCCTTGCATATGGGTAAATAAATCCTGAGGCCGGTGCTCCTGGCTCTAGTGCCATTTTTTGACGAGGGGTTCTTGCAACAAAATCCTAGCCAAAAGACTGTGTGGGGTGCATTTATTTATTTATTAATTTATTTGTATTTATAAAGCGCACAAGTGACCCTGGGGCATCGAGGCACTGTTACATTTGGTTTACTTAGTTGCATGAGGAAAGCAGATCAGGACAAATTAATCACATTTAACAGACATGGCATGAACAGTTGCATGGGGACCTAGGCCAAATGGTTCAATGGTTACAGGAGAACCAGGTAATGTAACGTAGCTATAGGGGCACATCAAAGACAGTGTGGAGCACAGTGAAAACATTACATTTATAATTACACTGAGGTAATAATATGCAACGCATGCTTATCTAGTTGAAAAGTTGTGTCTTGAGAGCTTTGCAGAAGACAGCATACAAGGTTTCATTCCTGAGAGCAGTGAGAAGCGCATTCCAATATTTGGGCGCTAGGTATTGGAAACTAGCACCACCCGCCTTGGCTCTTTTGAAGGTGGGAGCACAGAAGTAAGGTTAGTGTGTTGGGTACATGTGGGTCTGGAGGAGGTGGCAGGTAGTATTATTTCTGATATGTACTGGGGGGCTGACAGGCAGAGGCGCATATGTTTGATGGTCAAGGTTTTGAAAAGAATTTCTCTTTCACAGGCAGCCAGTGGGCATCCCTTCTTGCCTTTGAGAGATGTTCTCTTTTGGGGATGCTTAGCGCCGCTCTAAGGGCATTGTTTGTGTGACTTGCAACCTGTGGAGGTTTTTGGCAGATGTGCCCATGAATAGGGCGTTGCAATAGTCCAGTTTGGCCACAGCGGTGGCCCTGGCTATTGAGAGGCACTTTATTGTGGACAAGTAAGGTTTGACAGCATTGATGATTTTGGTGGTAAGTGGTGATGAGGACGCGATGGTGCTGACTTGGCGTGTCATGGAGAGTGAGGAGTCAAGGAATACCCCTAGCGTTTTTACTGCTGGTGACACTGTGATGATAGTCTTATCAATGTTAAAGTTCTTTTTATTGAGAATCCAGCTTGTTGAGAGTATTATTTGTATCGACAAAGAGGATCTCAGTTTTGTCACCATTGAGATACAATCCATTAGCTGCCATCCAGCCCTGGATGGCTGCATATGTGTTGGAAAGTGCTCTTGCATTCTGTGCGTAGGAGCCAGTGAGAGGGATAAGTACTTGAGTGTTGTCGGCATAGTTGGTGTAGGTTATGCCGCAATCATCAAGGTCATTGAATAGAGGTAGGGTGAAAATGTTGTCGAGAGTTGGGGAGGTGCATGATCCTTGAGGGACACCACAGTGGATGGTGGTAGGTGTGGCACAGGCCTGTTCCGAGAACACTGTCATACGTCGCCCTTTGATGAAGGAGGAGATCCACGATGTTGTTTCAGTGGAGAAGAAGGCAGCGTTCTTTAGTAGTTTGCATAGTGTATTGTGGTCAACTAAATCGAATGCAGCCGACAGATCTAGAAGTAGTAGCAGTGCCGGCTTGCCATTGTCCATAATCATCCCTAGTTAAATCTTAAGGTCAAGTAGGGTGGATTCTGTTCCGTGGCCCGGGCAGAAACCAGATTGCCTCTTCCCCAATATGCTGTTAGTTTCTAAAAACGGCTGGATTTGTGCATAGGCAACTTTATCCAGAATTTTTAAAAGGAATGGGACCGTAGTGATTGGTCTATAGTTTTTGGGGATTTCAGGGTCTAGGGATAGGTTTTTTAGAAGTAGGTGGACCCATGCTTCCATCAGGCAATCGGGGACCCTGTTTGAAGTGAAGGAAGCATTAATGAATGCTGTCATAAGAGGGGCTAAGGAGTCTGCACACTCTTTAATGAGGTTGGCTGGGCAGGAATCACCCTTGCAGTTGGAGGGTTTAATCTTCTGGATAATGGCCAGCACTTCTGTCTCTGATACTTCTCTGAAAGAAAAGAGTGTTTCCTTTTTGCTTTCTGAACTGGTTGCAGGTGGCGCAGGTGCCCTAGCTATGGTCAAGGCCTTGTGGTGGGCATTGATCTTGTCCTGCAAGAGATCGATTTTATTAATCATGGCTGTTTGGTCCTTTGTGCACCAAGTTCCATCTTTCACAACATTATGTGTGCTTGTGACTGGTGAGGCCAGTTCTTTAAACATGGCAAAGAGTTCTTTAGATTCAGAAGTTGCATTGGAAATCCTGGTGTTGTAAACTGTTGATTTTGCTAGGATGTAGGCAGTTAGGGTGGAATCTTGCGGTGCGGCTTGCCATTTGCTGAGCGATTTGCGCTTGAGTCCACGTAGTTCCTTGAGATTGGTGGAGAACCATGAGTTAGCATGTTTCATCTTTTTTGCTTTGTTACTCTGAAGACGGGCAATGGCTTCCAAAGCAGCTTTCATAGTGGAGCTGTATGTCTCTGCCAACACATCGGAGACTAGTGAGAATGGAGGCTTGAGAGCAGGGGCGTCTAGGAGGGGGAGCATATTCTCCTTAGTGAGGTTACAAGAGCATCTAACTAGAGCGGTGCAATGTAAATGGCAGTCGTAGTATTCAGTGATATTGCCAGTTTGACAGAGAGGGAGTCTACATTGCCACTGAGACAAGAAGAGGTTGGTCTAATAGCAAGTGTTTCTTTGACTATGAGGGCAACACCCCTGCCTTTCGCCATAGGTCTATCTTGACGAAGGATAGTGTATCCTAAAGGGAGGGCTAGTGAAATGGCTGGTCCAGATGCCTCATAAAGCCATGTTTTGGTAAATGCTAAAGCATCCAGGTCCATATTGGTGATAAGATCATGGATTTCTGTTGCATGGACTGAAATCGATCTGGAATTGACCAGGGCGAATTGCAAAGGACCGTGTTCTGGCTTTGTTTTTGTATATTATGCTGGAGGACGAGGGGAGATTCTGTAGTCCTTCCTAGAGCTGTGAGTCACATGATGTGAAGGCAGGCAGCGAAATGAGAGACCTATTGAATGCTTGGGATTATATGGTGCTGAGACAGGGTGAGTGTGCGAACCTAGAAGCTGGTTTCTGGTGCTGGTAGGTCTGGGGGAGTTAGCGTGATTGCTGGGGTAGATGCGGCTCCTTAACCTGTTCAGTCTGCTCACCAATGGGTTGGAAGTGAAAAAGGTGGGTGGGAGGAGATCATACGCTTTGCTGAAGAGTGAAGGCAGGAAGAGAGTGGGGGCAATGTCCCCGGAGTTAGGTGGAGAACTACCCATTCTGGATGATTACTGGCAGTGAGATGGCAGTGTTGCTTCTAGTTTCAAGGAATGTGGCTAGCAATAGTGACTCATGAGGGTTTCTATGTTGCCCACACTAAGGAGCCTACAGGGGGGTGGCCACATGAGACGGTAGCACTAGCAGAGTGAGATAGACAGTGAGGAAGGGTGAGGTAGGTGTGCAGAGACAATCAGCTGGGACCAAACGCTACCAGAGAACAAAGGCCAGGGGTTGCTCAGTTCAGGCGTGCTTACGTAGCCCTACCCTATAGCATAATGACAGCAGGTTTTCTCCAATACGAACAGTAAGTCCAGTTAGTAGCAAAGGTAAGAGGTGCATATGACAGCAGATTAAATGTGAGTGCTAACTTATGCTGTCTCCTATTAAGGCAAAAATAGTAGGGGTATTGTCATGATTCCTACCCCTCATGTCCCCAGCCCTCCAAGATGGTCAGGCTGGAGCCAGGCCACGATCACCTTCATGGCCCTCAAGGGCCTCTCCATCCCTCCAAAGACCCACTTGGAGTCAGACTTGGCGCTTGTGGCACCAGACTCACTCACTCCCATAGGATAATATCGGGGATTGGACTTGTAGTGCATTGATGGGGACAAGATGTATGCCCCCACATATTTCGGTTCCCAGACCACGTTAAACACGTCCGATCCGTATTGGAGAAACTCCGTCAACACCAGCTCTACGCCAAACTCGACAAGTGCTCATTCCACGTCTCCGAGGTAGAATTCCTGGGCTTTATTCTCAGCCCGAATGGAATCCGAATGGATGTACACAAGGTAGATGCTATCCTGAACTGGCCATCCCCAAATTCACTCAAGGGGGTTCAAAGTATGCTGGGTTTTGCAAACTTCTACCACCAGTTCATCCCAGGATTTTCACAAATCGTGCATCCTATCACGTCATTGCTAAGGAAAAAAGCAACAAAAAGTTCCAGTGGACAACAGAAGCAGAGGAAGCTTTCCAGGAACTCAAAGCAAGATTCACATCTGCCCCAATCTTACGCCTCCCTCGCCCTGATCTCCGATACCTGGTGGAAACGGATGCCTCAAGCATGGCTATGGGAGCCGTCCTCTCACAAAAGGACCCCTAAACGGGCCAGTTACACCTTGTTGCCTTCTGGTCACGTAAATTCACACCCCCTGAACTCAATTACACTATCACAGGCAAAGAACTCCTGGCCATTAAGTCAGCCTTTAAGGCATGGCGGCACTACCTCTTGGGCGCCAGACACACAATCACCGTAATAACTGACCACCGGAACCTCAAGTACCTAAAAACGGCAAAGGCCCGATCCTCACGACAACTACGTTGGGCTCTTTGTTTTGCTGAATATGACTACGTGATTCCATTTCGGCCAGGGGTGAAAAACGGGAGGGCCGATGCCCTTTCCCGTATGGGGGTGGAAGAGCTAGGGTATCAGACCCCTGACCCAATAGCAATCATCCCGAGTGACAAGCTCCTAGGAATCACAGCAACCATAACTCAGAAAGAATTACATAAAGAAATCCAAAACCTGATGTATCCGGAGCAATTACAAGCGTGGAGTGCGCAAGGAGAACATTACATGATAAAAGATCAGTTGCCCTACTTCAGGAATCGTTTATTCTTACCAAACCAAGAACTATGAGAACAGGTCATGTCTGGTTATCATGATTCCTTGATCGAGGGCCACCCCGGAATTGCTAAAACTCTAGCCAAGGTAAAACAAAATGATTGGTGGCCCACTTGGCGTAAAGACATTATCCAATTCATCCTATCTTGTGGAGTGTGTGCTCAACACAAGTCATCCAAGCAGAAACCGGCTGGGCTATTACAACCATTGGAAATCTCACCAGCACCCTGGCACACGTTGTCCCTCGATTTTATTACTGACTTAGCACCCAGTCAAGGGTTTAACACTATTCTTGTGGTCATGGACCTATGTTCAAAAATGGCACATTTCATTCCTCTTAAGGGGCTCCCAAATGCTTCCACTCTGGCAAAGGTATTTCTTGAAGGCATCGTACGGCTCCATGGGTTTCCTTCAGTTTTAGTCTCAGACCAAGGTACTCAATTCGTATCTAACTTCTGGAGAAAATGCTGCTCTGTGGCCCAGATCGACATCCGGCTATCCACCAGTCACCATCCCCAAACGGATGGTCAAACTGAGAGGACAAATCAGACGCTCAAGCAGTATCTGCGTTGCATGTTACACCAAGCTGAAGGATGCTGGTTCGACCTATTATGGATAGCTGAATATGCTTATAATAATTCCCTACACACCAGCACTGGGCAGACACCCTTTTATACCATGTATGGCAGGCACCAGCGTACTTCTTAGTTGGACGTTCCTACAACCCTGGAAATGCAGGCAGTCAAACCTTGCACACGACCATTTCTCAAACCTTTAAAAGGGCAGCTGAACACATACTTCAAGCTAAGAATAGCCAAAAGAAGTTTGCTGATCAACACCTAGCAAAGGCCCGCAACTACCAAGTGGGAGACAAAGTCTGGCTGGCGTCTAAACACGTGTCCATTAAAGGAACCCGAACTTTCCGTCCAAGATACCTGGGTCCATTCACCGTCACCTCTGTGATAAATCCTGTGGCGGTCAGACTAGCTTTGCCGTCAAACATGCAGATTCATCCTGTGTTCCACATGTCTCTCCTTAAACCTGTTCATCCTGGGACCCGGGTATCAAGCCACCGAGCCAGAATTCAAAGTCAAGGACATCCTGGATTCAAAGTATGTCAGATCCAATTTATACTACTTAGTACACTGGAAGGGGTATGGTCCACAAGACAGGACATGGGAGCCTTGTGAGTACATCCATGCACCTCGCTTGCTTAGACGATTTCATCAAAACCATCCAAACAAACCAGGACTAGACAGAAGAGCCACCTTGAGAGGGGCCTTGGGGGGGAGTGCGGTCATGATTCCTGCCCCTCATGTCCCAGCCCTCCAAGATGTTAGGCTGGAGCCAGGCCACGATCACCTACATGGCCCTCAAGGGCCTCTCCATCCCTCCAAAGACCCACTTGGAGTCAGACTTGGCGCTTGTGGCACCAGACTCACTCACTCCCATAGGATAACATTGGGGATTGGACTTGTAGTGCATTGATGGGGACAAGATGGATGCCCCCACATATTTCGGTTCCCAGAACTGCATGTGCAGTCTAGTCTTTTGGGTGTGGTTCAGCCCAGAGACACCTGGGATACCCAGAGACTATTTAAGCACGCCCAGGCTGAGAAACATGCTTTGTGTTTTCTGCACCTGCAGCGTGACACTCACCGTGTTCGGATCGGTCTCCAGTAGGCCTGCATCTTTCTTCTGCGCTCAGCTCCTGCAAGAACAAGAACACCGTTAGGAACAGCCTTACCTTGCGGCGCTTCTGCCCATCATTCATCGCTTCTTTTGTTCTGCGGGCATCTTCGGCAGTGTCTTTCCCATCCCGGCACACTGCTTCCTAAGGAAAAGGGAAAAGAACAGAAAAAAGGCATTAGTAAGCATTCAGCAAATCTTCGCTTATTTTTAAAGACTGTACGAGCTTCAAACGCTTACCTGAATCCCAGCCGCTCTGGTGGAACTCTGTCTCCGGAACTTCTCATCCATCTGCAAGAGGGAAAAGACACTGCAGGTTAGCGTGGAAACATCTAGAGGCGCTGCATACCGCGTTTACTCACCGCATTTCTTCTTCATAACCGGCATCCACGCTGAAAGCGTTGCGGCACCTAAAAGACACAGAAAAAGAACTCAGTTCAATACAAATACGAAAGGGTTGCATCGCGCATCGCGCTCTCACTCACCTTCAGCGCTACTCATCTCAGCAGCACGTCGCCTTCCCCGGACGCCGGCCATCATCTAAGGAAGGAAAGGAACGAAGTTAGAGAACTGTTCATTATATTTACCCATCAGACTATTTCCAGTGAAGTAACTAGGCAGCAACGAGTCCGCATCGATCAACGCGCCCCTGTGCTGAAAGCAGGACGGAGAGCACACTTTCCAAGAAAACAAGGTGAGCTGTGTATCATAGGGAAGGGTTGGACCCCGGGGGAGAAGGGATTCAAGCACACAGAGACAATAGGGAGTTAAACTCTACCAATCCTGTGTTTCAGGCCCAGTCTCCAGTCGAGTAGACTCCAGGGAAGCGTTAGAGGTCGTAAGAGGTCAGAACAGGCTGAGTGACATCCCCGTGGATACCAGTTGAGTGTTACAGGTATATACCACGTGCAAGTCAAAGTTATAAATCAGGCATCAATGTAACGAGAGTATTACAAGCGCATTGTGAGACTAAATCTTTTGTGCTGGCCTCTGTAACAAGCCAGAGCAGGGCGATAATACGTTAACACAGGCATAGGAATATAGGGGTCCTGGGACGTGTATTACACATGCAGGCAAGTATGGTATGGTGTAATAGGTGGCACGGAAATCAACATATCCCAAGTATTCAATGCTGTGAAGGAGTACTATATTTTGTTATGGCATGTGCATAGTAAGACACAAGTGGTTCAAAACAGTACACAACAAAACAGTAAAAATTGAAGCCGTAAACAGAAATCCCCTCCTCCTGAAACATTGCATTTAAACCCTGTCACCAAAAACGGCTGTGCTTTGCTTTCCCTGTCACATGAGTCCAAGCATTGGAATAATGCAACCTAAAAATGGCCCTGCACTGTTTTATTTCACCTGAATGACATGAAGTTGAACACTGAATCCAAACACGGCCCTGCATGCTTTTATTTCATGTGAATGACAAGAAGTATGCCCTGCATCCAAAAATGGCCTTGCATTGTTTTATTTAATCTGAATGACAAGAAGTATGAACTGCATCCGAAAACGGCCACAGACCTACGTTGTTTTGTTTCACCTGAATGATATAAATGTATGCACTGCATCCCAAAAATGTCCCTGAATTGTCTTTGTTTCATCTGAATGACAAAAAGTTATGGACTACATCCAAAAACTGCCTTGTTTTACTTTAATTCACATGAGGGGCAAGGATTTCAACATTACAAACCAACACAGCTTTTGCTTTCCATTTCATTTGAACAGCAGCCCTTGAAACACTGCAAACAAGAAAACAAAATGGCTTGCACATGTGTGAAAAAGAAAATTTACTTTAAAATGCCACTGTGAAAGGATAGCTATGCTCACACAGAAATGGTAGGAAATTATACTGTGTGTGGATTGGGGGGGTTGACGAAGCAATGTACATTATGTTTTCACCCACAAGACTTCAATCACCTTGGGAGAGGCTCATAATACTGGAAAAAAACTGTTTTTGGCTCAGGCAGGAAACTTCTCAATTGAAAGCCCCACTTCCCACTGGAAGTCGCACCTACTAGTGAATCATCCTGCAATGTGTGATGTGCTAAGGGCGTTATAATTCCCTGCTCTGCCAGACTTGAAGGCAGGGGCTCAGGGATTTCAAGGAGCGCAAGTGTGGCTAAAACTTGACAGGGAGGTGTGAGCTCCTTCCTGCACCCTCTTCTAAGAGACAACTGACAACTTCAAAGGGGGTAATAAAAATCTATGTTCACCGGCTGTGGGAGATAAAGTGCCCCTCCCACAGAGGGGGACAGATCTTCCCAATTGACATTAAAGGACTGATTCAATTTTTAGGCATTTTTGCAGCAATTAGAATGGGAAATAGTTTTGTTTTATGCTATGTTTTTATCTAATTTCCAGGCGATTTTTAAGAGCTAAAGTGCATTTTCCTAGGACTATGGGGACTGAAATGGCCAGTTAAGACTATTTTCTGGCTGTTCGGAAGATGCGACAATTATGAGATTTGATGGAAAGGTGGTAGATCACATTACGAACATGTTTGATCATTTGCAGAGTCATAACTGTTATACATTTTATGAAAAGGACAAAAAGGTGTCAAAGGGCCATGCTACCTCATACAGAGTTGGCGATTTGCTTACCTAATTCCATATGACCCACTCAAACTGTGTATCTAATGCATATTTAAGGGGATAGTAGAAATATGAAGTTATGAGACATAACTGGGCTTTGTCAAAAAGTGGCTACGAGAACAAGGAAGGGTAATAAATGCAAATAGAAAGGTGGTGCTCTCTTCCCTTGAACCAATCATGCCAGGGGGCGGAAAGAGGAATGGTAAACTGTCCTATCCGAGGGGTAGGGGTAATTATAGAGTACTCGCCCTAGATTGTAAAGTCAGTGATGTCATTTGTGCTATATAAGGGGGACTGTACTAAGTCAGGATGCCGGAAATCTGGGGAGACAGGAGAAGGAGGACGGAGAGGAGGTGACTGAACCATGCCATCTTTGAGAGTGCAGTGATAAAACCCCTTGACTAGCTTTCCAGAGTGTCCTGAGATCCAGCTGGCTGTCCAGAATCCCAAACCAAGGCAGAGTGCAGTGACCAGACCCCTTGCCTAGCTGTCCAGAGTGTCCTGAGGTCCAGCTGGGTTTCCAGAATCCCAAACCAAGGCTTACATTGTAAGTAGCAAATAACCTCAGCCCTAAATTGAATAAGCCCTTACTTTTGTAGCATAACACCTTTTGAAAATCCCATTGAAAACCTAATTGCAAACCTAATTGAAAACCCTGATTTGCCAGTGTAATACACGTACCTTCCCATAGATGAATCTGTGTTTAGCCTGTATATGTTAGCATATTCCCTTATGGTAAACCTCTCAGTGTCTGTGTAAATCCTTAGCATATTTTTAAGTAAATCAATTAATTCCCCCATTGAAATTCACGGTACAAGTTGGTTAAAATTTTAAATTAACCCCCTTGTCCCTGGTGTCTTTCTTTAATAATCATAGTCATTAAAGTGTTGCTTCAAAAGAATTAGTCTCCTTGTAACTGAAAACTGAAGTTCCCTGTGCATTGTGTGCATTACACCACAAATTCCTATTTGCATCTGTCCTATTAAAACACCAAACCATAGTCCCATCGAGAGCTTTCCCTTTTCTCTTCTAGTCTATCTGTTATGTGTCTCTGTCTGTGTCAATGAAAACCGATTTTCCTATGATGAGCTATAACCCTTCCCTGAGCTGCCTGTCATTGTAAATCCAGTGTAAAACAAATGTCTTTTTGCCATTGTATTTTCTTTTTTGAATTTCTTTCCTCCCAAAAGCGCTTTTTTGACTTTCTTTCTACGTTGCCCTGGTGTGCTGATTAGTAGTCTCTAAGCTTCCCTATCTCCTCAAGTGTATCACCACGAATGTCCTTTCATTCTGTCCCACAGCAGTTGTGAGTAATAATCAAAATCCCATTCTGCCATTTTGATCCAAAACGGGTTTTCACTACCTTTGCTGGCCTCCCATCTTGGGGTGGTGGGCTTTACTGTAAATCCTATTTTCTCTCTCTATCCCTACTCCTTGCCACTGCCTTCCATTCAATGGAATCAAGTTAGCTAATGTTGGGGGGGTGAGTGTTGCAGGGGGAGTGCTAAACCGTTGGCGTTCTCTCTTTCTAAAATGTCTCTTTTTCTGTGTTAGTGTATCTTAACCTGATTGTTTTGTACAGATTAGTGCATTGTGTTACCACAACATTAGTGGCAGTAAAATTGTTTGATTTTCCTTTTTCATTAAATAATAAATGAATAAATATCTTATTGATACACACCGGCCCGATTCCTGGTCCATTGTGAAATGGGGTGTTTTTGGAGGTTGGGTGCAAGACGGGTTGGAGGCCTACTCAAACAGAAAAGAACCTGTGGTTTATTAAAAATAAAAAGTGCTTTATTGTACGACACATTCATTGTCGGGGAAGGAGTCCCTGGCTGGAGTGTGCCGTGTAGTAAAACTGTGACAACTGACTGAGGTTGTGCCAAGAATGAGAGCCCTTTTGGATATTCTCAACTTGCACAAATGCTCTGTGGCCCAGTACAATCCTTGAGCCTGGACATAAAGAATGTCTTTGACAGAGTGAGGTGGCAGTTCTTACAAGAAAACATGGTGCGGTTTGGGTTCCGAGAACCAATTCTAAATCTCATGAAGACTTTCTACCCAGGTAAAATGGGGACAATGTGAAGTGTTGACTGGTACAGAAGAGTAACTGGCTATAGAAATTATGTCTTTGTCACAGCGATGAGTATAGACTAGACCAGTCAATAAATTAAGTGTCGGGATATAACATAACAGGGATCAGAGGAATGTGTCACCGTCCAGAAACATGACATGCGATTTGAGAATGTTGATGGATAAAGTAAAAGCAAACTGCGAAAGATATGACCTTTGCAACTTCACACTATGGAGTAAGATCAATATTATGAAAGTGAATGTCCTCCCATGCCTAATCGATGTGCTTGGATGCCTTCTATTGAAGGTCACAAAAAAGGACTTGCCTCATACAGTATATGAAATATGCTAGGTGAATTCCTTTGGGAGGGTTTCAGGAAGACTAGGTTATTCTAGAAAGTGCTGCAGAGAGCCAGAGTCAAAGGGTTTCCTGTATTTTAACACACATTACACAACATGTACGATGAGAATGCTGAGTAAATGGCTGAAGGCCAAAGACTTGCAAACATGAATAAAGTTAGAGAACAACTTGGTGGACCCCCCCTCCACACCCGCTGGGATTTCAAAATGGCCCTGCTGAGCATAATTGGGTCTTAAAAAGGGAGTTATGCAAAAGTGACAAGGGATACATTGAACAGTTGGAAATTCAAAGTAAGAAACCTATGGTGCGAGCGGGGGGTATACACAAAGACGATGATCTGAAATTCTTCTGGACTACCTCTCACAAGAAAAGCAGCGTAGTCGAAAACATGCATCATGAAGGCTAATCATCTACGTCATAGGATTAGATGAATGATTCGATGCTCGGCTTCAAATGTTAAGATCAAATAGACTAAAAAAGAAGAGTGAGACAGATGCAGATGGCTAAAAGATTATTTGATTCGACATTGGGACAGGGTACTCAGACTGTAAAAGGACACATTTACTTAATCCGTGCAGAAGCTATTGTCAGGAGAATGCAGAATGAATCGATGTTATCTCAATAAACGAAGGTGTAAGGTTGGAGGAGCAGGCACTAGGGAAAGAAGAAGAGAAGAGGCATAAAATGAGTGTCTTGCCGTGTGCTCCACCTGGGAGCAGGTGATGCATCACACCCAAAAGCAAAGACTCCTCCGTGTAGATTGGGCCCCATTCAAAATGTTTAGGTTTGGCCCGGCAGAAAGTCAAATGTGCTGGTAGTGTGGCAAACACCAAGGCACAATGCCTCACATATGTTATGATTGTAACAGAATGGAAAACTATAGATGAGAAATCTTTACAAGGGTGGACCATGGATCAGTGTCAATACCACAAGAGAGACAATCCCTTTCACGTCTAGATGCCTAGGCCTGTCGGGAACCAAAGGAACTTCTGATAAGGAACCAAAGGAACTTCTGATAAGGGCCTTGGAGGTTGGCAAGAGGGTCATATTGAAGTCATGGAAGAGCACACTGTTGCAGAAAAGCGCTGACTGGCTGGTGGACATGAGTAGGCGTTTTTCCTTTGAGAAGGTACACTCTAAAAGGTGAGGATGCAAGCATGAGGCTAAGAGCATTCACAAATCACCACCTTTGAGAGATTACTCCAGACATCTACCAAGGGGGAGAAACCCATTGCCCCACCATCCCGTAGCATCATCCCATGCACCGATCCCACCACCTCCACCACCTACCTCTGTGTCTTCCTTTCCTCCTCTTATACGTAGCAGATATCATTTTCTGCATTTACTTACCTGCATACCCTACTCTTCCTGGCCCTCCTCACTCAGCCGGAATTATTGAAGTGATCTAGAGTAGGGTAGAAATAATATGTCAAAAGTAAGGAATAGACAATTAGTAAAATGCAAAACTACTGCAAATGTATGTCTGTACCACCTAACACTGTAATGTTTTTAGTTAAGGAATACATTTTAAAAAACGTGCAAAAAAAGAAATAAATGCTCCCAGCACCAAATGAAGACTATGCGACTTTGCAATCAAATTCTTCCAGCTGCATGGGACTGCGATATAAGTATCAATGCTGTTGTGAAAGGGTTATTCTAGCCCTACACTGATTAAAGAAAGGCAAACCAAAAGAGCAAGAATGGATTCATTTCAGCTGTACTTTCTAGTGGAACAAAACTGTTAATCCAAATTCATACATTTTAGGGAAAGAAACACCCAAGACTGTTACAATAATACAGAGGCCGTTCAGCTAGCATTAAATATTGAGCGGCGTCAATAGACAGCCGCCCCCTCAATTTAGCAGGAACATTGGATTTAAAGTATGTCTGAAATTACATGAAAGGAGATTGATCGGATCAGCACGGTGTGTATTTGCAGGGCTCTCTTTTGTTCAGTATTGTGTTAACGCCACGGTTTACTCTCGCATTATATCAAGAGTTGCAGCCCTGGCTTCCAAAGCAGTACACATTGCAACAAAAAGAACAAACCCCATCAAAGCTCCTCATTTAGTCATATTTATTTCCAATTGTGGCAGCTTATTAAAAAAAACAGCCAGTATAATGTTTCTACTACTCTGGTCAACAAATATGTTACTTCCAACGCGACTCCCACAGGCAAGAAACTAAGGAGAATTTGCAAAGTTTTTTCTAAATATTAAATCGGTCATGTTTAATCATTTCAACTGGCATACATTTGTAACACAAATCCACTGAGACACTGTATTACAACAATAAGCAAAATTCGTAGGTGTGACTTTTTATCAACGTGTGTGTGTTGTGTATAATAGTGGTGGGTGTATTGGATGCATGCCTGTGCAGTTTGGAATGCTTTCTCTGCATTTACAGTTTATGGGCATATGCTTTGCATAGGGGCGGTTGTTGGAGTGTTCTGGGAAGGGGTTGTTAGGGAGATTTTTCTTAAGCCATGCGGTCAGGGTCTTGAAGTGTATCTTCCTGACCACGGTCCCGCTGGTGTTTCCCTAAGGGGCTCTAAACGTTAGTGGTGATAGAGCAACGTAAACCTAACTCTATGGAGATCACTTGAGGAGGATAGCAGAGAAAATATAATCTTTATATAACAAAACGTAAAGAGAACAAAAAACACTGTACAGGTAAGTACACTTTGTAAACAAAAGATTGCACAATCTATCAGGTAAGGCAAAGCAGTATGAAGAAAGGTTATTTACAGTTCATTAACACTCTGAGATGGTGTCATTGTGCCTCCAAGCCAATCGGGGAGCTTGCAATGTAGTCTTGCACTAATAGTATTGCTGTTGTTCCAAGCCCTCAATAAGTGGGAGAGTGCCATCTTGCCTCACAGAGAAAAACTCCACTGTTGCCTGCCCCCATCCCTGCCAACCACTAAACCCCACACCAACTCCCATCCCTCCCCATTGCACTCCCTTACCACCCTTCAACTTACCTGCATCTGCTGCAACATCTTCTTGCCTGCCATCCCGCCCTTAGTCCCAAAGTCAATGGCGTTCAGGAAAATGGAGATGGGGCTACGTTTATTTCCCTTCTACCTTGTCCATGGTGGCCATCTTGTTTTGTAGTTTATTTTCAGTTCACAAATGACAACCATGTCATTTCTAAATGTAAACCAAAAACAATTAGCACCCCAGAAAGCGTTCAAGATTGCCGATAATAATAAGCCCCTTGATATTGATGGGGTCATTACTGGGTCTGGTAATGCCCTGAGTCCTCATCATGTGTAACTTGGCCCCCTGGACATTCATTACCCAGGTAATGCACCCGCATTTTGTAGTTAATGTTAAAATATGTGCCCGACCTAGGTAAGAAAATACAGTAACACGCATGCAATCAGTTTTCTTATCTATGTCAACCAGTTTAAAAGGGACCAGCAAAGACCAGTAGTGTCACTTTGGTGGGAAAGCGTTACCATGGTGTGCCCAATTGAGCAGTTTCTGGAGTGCCGAGGGAGTGTGTCCAACTAAATTACAGTGGGAGGAAGAAATGCCAGAGGAAAATACTCATCAACAGTGCCAGAAGGTCAGGAGATCAATATCCGCGGACTGAAAAATCTGTTCTGTATCTGGCAGTTGGTGGTTTCCACAGACAATTGCTGTGCAAATTGTTTGAATACCACCTTAGGTCCTTATGATCAGACACCAATGCAGGGAGATTCAATGATTCCCAGGTCGAGGGCTGGAGCCAGAGGATGGGTAAAGTGGTTGCTGTTGGTGGCAATTGTCGATGTAGGGTTCCCACATCATCCTTGGTCACAGGATTTGGCTTCTGAGTTTGCGGTCAGCTTGGAGAGATCCCAAGGAGTAATGGATATTGAAAAAAGGTTGAATTAATCACACTTGAGAGGAGGCAGCTATGGAAGACAGACCGGAAGCAAGTGTAGAAGTACGGATGCAGGAACAAAATCAGCACAGGCTCCTAGAGCTTCCCAGTCAGGGGAAATGGAACCAGGGCACCTGCCTGATGTATTAGGGTGCAGAACATCCCTCTAAGCACACACATGCATTCTGGGAAGGTACCATGCCCCCTGTAGCCTCTCATACGTTTATGCCATTCAAACAAGCTCATCATCTGGTTAGTTCCCTGTGGCATGCACATGTTCTTACCCCTTGCCGATATGCCTAGTGTTATTATGCCCCTTTGAGCCTGCCTCTTAGCCCCCTGCACTTCCCCCTTCCTTCTCATCTTCTGTACTGCACTCCTTGTCAATCTCTTGAGAGCCTTGACATTCTCTACCAATCTCTGCCTCTGGCTTCCAGCTGTTTGTAACTTGTTGCCCTGCTTTGGAAGTGCTACGGAGGGGATGTGTCAGCATATACAGCCTTTCGAAATACTAGCAAATGAATAAATAAGTAAATAAATAAGTAAATGTGTTAATAACTAGATTCAATACAAACATTCTTCAGAAGCAATTTCTCAGACATTGCTGCACAGACATGCTCATACATCTACCCATAAGCATTCACACACAGGCACACATCTCTTTCTCTCTGTCCCTCACACATACACAAACACTCACACATCATTTCAAGGTGCACTCTTCATGGTGGGGGTGGTGTTGGCACATCCAGGACAGTTGGTCACAGACCACTTCACAGAGGACTCCCACTATGTATTGTTGCAGAAGGCCCCAATTAAGCTTGTAGCATCCATAGCGCATGCTCCCTGTACTCCAGAAGTGACAGTCCTGGGTCTCCACAGAAGTGGGGGATTGAATTGGTCAGCCTGCGAATGAAGACGTCACAAAGCTCAGGGCATCCACATGGTTGTTATAATGTGAAGGTTAATAGAACCCTCGCATACTGCGGTTCGGTGGCGCGTTCCTCAAGCTGGGATTCGATTTGAGACTCGGCTGGAGGAAGGCGGACGGCGGACGCAGTGGGGAACTCTCCTTACAAATAAACAAGATAACGACCTGAAGACAGATGTATGATTACTTTATTTACAAAGAACACACATAACAAGTGGCGACGAGGATGGCCGCCTGCCTCACATGAAGGAGAGTTCCGGAGGCGTGATTGTTTAAGGAGCGGGCGGCCAGAACCATCAACTACCGATGATACGGGCGATACATCCAAGGAATAAGAAGGATCCTGATCAAACAAAGGTACACAATAAGAATGCCAATTTAAAATAGGAAAGAAGTGCTAAGAAAGTAAAACAAGCATACAATAATAAGACGAATTCATAGTCTGCCAATATACAAAGAAGTATTTATGCGACAGGATAATTGATTGTCAAATGAACTGACCTGGCTGCTATATACATTGATGCAAGTGGATTAACTACATTGTGGCAGAACACATTCATCACCACAGAGTTTTAACTGCTCATGACTAAGTACATATGAGGAAAGTGCACATACTTTATACAAAGATAACGAAATAAAAAGAAATCATAAAAACGAAAATAAGAAGGAAAAAGGGCATTTCTAATATTTTACCATGCAAAGCATAGTAGCACCAGAGAAGTTCTTGGCACAACCTGGGACTCCAACCTTATCGTGGGAACAATGGTTAGACAATTTCCAGGTCTACATGCGGGCCATTGGCGGCGCAAAGTTCAGTGATGATTCAAAAGAGGCCACCTTACTCAGTTGTATTGGGGCTGAAGCCTTAAGAATATTTCGGACGTTACCTGATGGTGGTGATACTGCAAGTGGTTCTGGTGATTCCTCATCCAGTTCAAGGAAATACGATATTGCTTTGTTGAAATTAAACAAACATTTCGGAAATAAGACTAATGTGGTGTTAGAAAGGTACAGGTTTTTCACCAGGAGACAACTAAAAAATGAGTCCATTGACATGTATGTCGCAGCGCTACGAGGTCTCATAGCTACATGTGAATTTACTAGGTTAACAAATGAGTATTTGAGAGATCAGATTGTTCTTCATGTTGCTGATCCCAAAATACAACAAAGACTTTGGCAGGCGAAGAATCCGTCTTTGGAACAGACTTTGGACATTGCAAGCTCCATCGAGCTGGGTGACAAATGCATGCGAGAAGTGCAAAGTAAGCAAGAAATGTTTGACAAAGGCCCTATTCAAGCAGTAGTAAGTGATGAAATGAATAAAGATGAAGAGACTTTAATTGCCATGGTGAAAAAGTTGGCAAGATCGGATCTGAACAAGGGCATCAGACAAAGTAAGGAGATGCAACCATGGAATCAAGGCAACTGCGGTAGGTGTGGTTGGCACAAACATGTGAATCCGGATAGAGACTGTCCAGCCAACGGTATCGAGTGTTTCAAGTGTGGCCAGATGGGTCACTACGGAAAAATGTGTAGAAATATCAGAGGGAGAGGAAGGAATTTCATGCGGGGGAGTGGCAACAGGGGTTATCGCCAGCCTACCAGGAGCAACATGATGGGAGTGAGAGCCGTGGAAATGACACATGGTTCTGATGATACAGTAGCAGTCACCAAAGAAATGGATGATGTTGTGCAAATTCTAACTCTTTCGTCTAAAGAAAATAATATTGGCTCCTGGGTACCGATGTCTATTGATGGGATTACCATAGAAGTAATGGTGGATACAGGATCCCCATATACCATAGTGGATGAAAACACATTCCATAGAATCCTTAAAAAAAAATGTGAGGATCTATGTCTCAGCAGAGTCAAAGCGACGGGTTGTGGCAAGTCTCCCATTGACATTCTTGGTTATGTGTGGGTCCAGTTGGCTTTTGAAGGGAGACAAACATATTGCAAGTTATATGTTGCCCGTGAAGGGTTTGCCATAGTCGGCTGGTGGGAACAAGCGGCTTTGAAAATCAGAATCCATCCAGGAGAAAACATTCCCATCATGAGTGTCACAGATAAATGCTGCAATTCAGATGCCAGTTTTTTGCAGTCTTTTCCAGACGTATTCAATAACCATATAGATTTGCTCAAGGGTTTCAAGCATCGCATTGTTCTAAAAAAGGGAGCAAAGCCCGTTGTACATAAATTAAGGAATATACCAGTTGGTACCCGTGAATCTTTGAAGAAGGAGTTAGAAAGACTGTGTTCTCAAGACATTATTGAGCCTATAGAGAGCTCTGAATGGTTGTCCCCTATTGTGATTGTGCGGAAGCCAGGGGGAGAAATTTGCATGTGTGTGGACTTAAGAGATTTGAACAACAATATATGGGTTGATCGTCACCCCCTACCTAACATAGGAGAGATGCTCTCCACTATCGAACCAGCTAGATACTTCACCACACTTGATCTATCCTCTGCATACCACCAAGTGGTGTTGGAAGAAGAGTCTAGGCACCTCACATCTTTCATAACCTCTTTGGGTGCTTTTCGCTTTAAAAGGATGCCATTTGGATTGGCATCCGCAGCTGCTGTATTCCAAAGATTGATGCAGTACCTTTTTGAAGGATTAAGGGGTGTCTATTTTTTTCAAGATGACATTCTGATATCAGCTGTATCAGAAGAAGACCATGATGCCAAACTTGTAGGTGTTCTACAGATTTTACAACAAAAAGGACTCACATTAAAAATAGAGAAATTTAGAATTAAAAAGAAGGAAGTAACGTATCTGGGCCATTGCATTGATGCAGAAGGGATAAGGCCTAAAGAAAGTCTTGTGAATACGATACTAGAAATGCCTGACCCATCTAATAAGGATCAATTGAGGAGCTTGATGGGATTAACGGAATATTACTCCAAATTTATTGATCACTACACGCACAGGACGAGCCACATGAGGAGCTTGATGAAGAAGGGTGTGAGTTTTGATTGGTCACCTGAATGCAGGCGAGAACTGCAACACATCAAAATGTCAATAAACAAGGACCCTGTTTTGAAGATGTTTTATTGCAGAGCCAAATCCATTATATCAGTTGATGCAAGTAACGTGGGCTTAGGAGGTGTATTGGAACAAGTTCAACATGGAACAAATGTCCCGATTGCTTTTGCCTCTAGGACACTAAGGATGCAGAGAAAAATTATTCCACAATTGAAAGAGAGGCTCTGGCAGTGATGTGGATCTTAGAGCACTTTAAAGGGTTGATTTGGGGAAGCCCTATTGAAATTAAAACGGATCACAAGCCCCTCATACACATCCTAAGTCCCAAGAATTCGCATTTAATGTCTCCTCGCATCAGAAGGTGGATTCTAATTATAATGCAATACAATCTCACGGTTAGTTTTACCCCTGGCAAAAGGAACAGAGTTGCTGACTGCTTATCCCGCCTGCCATGTTCCTCAACTAATGAAGTGGCCAAGGAAGAGGAGATGGAACAGGATTGTGTGATAGCACAAATACACCCCAGTTTTTCCAAAGAAGAATTGGTCAAGGCTAGCGAGAGGGATGATGAGCAAGAGCAACTTAGAAGGGCAATTAGAAGTGATTGGAGAGAAGTAACAGAGAGCATTGTTCCTTGGGAAGGTAAGAAAGATGAAATGTCTTGCGATGAGGTGTGTATATACCGTGGAGATCGTATAGTTCCACCTTTGGGTTTAAGAGAGAAGATAATGGAAATAGCGCATGAAGGACATATAGGAAGAAACCTGACTAAAAGAAGAGTCAGAGAGACATTTTGGTGGCCCAATATATGGAGTGATCTGGAAAACATTGTAAAAGAATGCTCTGCATGCGCAGTGAGTGACAAAGGTAAAGTGACTAGAGCCACACCGTTACAGCCTATAACGATACCAGACTCAGTGTGGACGAAGTTGGCCGTTGATATTTCAGGCCCATTTGAAATATTAGAACCCCACAAAATCTATATCATTGTGTTGATGGATTACACTTCAAAGTGGGTGGAATGTGGCATAATGGAAGAGTCAGTTTCAGCCATGAAAGTTAAAACATTTCTGGAAGAAATGTTTAATAGAGAAGGGGAACCTCAAGAGATGATATCGGACAATGGTGCACAATTTATGTCGATAGAGGTACAGACGTTTCTCAAAGAAAGGGCTATTAAGCACAGAACCACAGCTCTATACCATCCCATAGGAAACGGGTTGGTGGAAAGGATGAACCGCTTTATTAAAGATACCATTCAACTGGCTGTAGCTAATAACTTGCCCTGGAAAGAGACTCTTAAAGAAGCTTTGGTAACTTATTGAGTCACGCCACATTCTACGACAGAGGAAGAGCCATTTACTATGATGAGGGGAAGAGTTGCTACAAATAGATTGAGACCACGCTGGCTGCCGTTGAAGAAGAATAAATCTGTGGACATGGATGCAGTGGTCAGGAGAGTAAAAGATAAACAAGAGAAATACAAAAAATATTATGATAGACAGAAACATGTGAAGGAGATGAAGATTGAGGTGGGTGACTGGATCAGAGTGAAAGAACCCAGGAGAGTTTTGAAAGGAGAATCTAAATATCGTCACCCACAAAGAGTACTGAACTGTTCAAATAAATCTGTAACACTAGAAGATGGTAGTAAGTGGTCATGTGATGACATTATTGTAACGGATGGAAGAGTGAAACAGATGATGGATGACAACAACACGGTGGAGAGGAAAGATATGATGGAGAAAGAAGGATCTGCATCACCCAAAACTGCATACCATAGTGACCTGATGAACAATGATGTCCCTGGGTTGAGATCCAGGAGAAGGGTGCCACGGGTGAAAGAAGACTTCATTTATTATTATTGAACAGGTTACATATAGACCAATGTAACTCAATGACTTAATGAAGATGAGACAACGTGTATCCTTTCACTTGCAGATTTTTCTTTGTGATTCTGCATTTTATGTTTCGTTTTGTTTTTGTTTCCAATTCCCCATTTCCTCTGATTGTAATTATGGTGATTGTGTTAAGGGGGGGAGATGTTATAATGTGAAGGTTAATAGAACCCTCGCATACTGCGGTTCGGTGGCGCGTTCCTCAAGCTGGGATTCGATTTGAGACTCGGCTGGAGGAAGGCGGACGGCGGACGCAGTGGGGAACTCTCCTTACAAATAAACAAGATAACGACCTGAAGACAGATGTATGATTACTTTATTTACAAAGAACACACATAACAATGGTCATGTGGGTTTTGCTTCTAAATGATGCTCATGGGATAGATATATTCTCATTTTAGTCTCCCTGACAACGAACCTAGCTAGCTGCCATTGTGGGGGCTCTTCTACTCCAAAGTAATCAACACACTGGTACAAATCGCGATTTCTCTCGAAGGAAAAGCCGGCAACGATTCGAACTTATCACTCGACGAATTAAAGCACTGCTTCAATCAGCCACAGAAACACAAAGAAAAGACTTTCATTATTGCAGTCACAGAATATCCCCTATGACATGAGAGGAACTTTTACAAATGGTTCATCTCCAGGTGCCACAGCACACAGTGGATATACAGTGTCAAGAACATACATCTCTAATTGTTGAAGCGTTCGCACATCGAAAAGCATGCATATGCAGGCCAGCCTGAGGGCAATCGGCATTTACTTGTACAGCATTTCCTGAAATCCCTTGTGAAATTGGACCGAAGCACGCTCCTATGCTTTCAGTGCATTTTTACCAAAAGTGAACGGTATCAGCGACATTGCCCTTGTGCAAAAATAATATGCTTTTTGCCCAAGGTCAATTTAAGGCCTAGCGCCAATAATGCACGCAACCTTGCTTGCACCTGTGCACAGTTTCTGTAATAAGAACCCAGGAAGCCAGGGGCACCCCAAAACAACATGTTAATACAATCTAGAGGATTCTTGAAGCGGTTCATGCATGACAGCCTGATTGGTACATGTGCTTCTGGGCCATTAGCTGCCGGTACGATCACCATTTGAAGGCCAAGAAGACAAGAGAGAGATAGGACCTGGCCCACTCACTCTATGCATGTTGGTACATCCAATCATTTCAACACGTTGTGGTGGAGTTGGTCTTTTAGCAAGCTATAGAAATGAATTTTAAAGGAGAGCTGGATACTGGTCAAGACAGAAAATGTACTCCCATCTTCACCTTTCTGCCTTGTGTCATTGTAAAAAATGATCATGTTTCAGGATAATAAAGTGTTACTTTCCTGATTGAATTTCATTTTATTTCGCTATCAGGCTGAAAGGTTAAGTGTCAACGAGACAGATAAAGCCTAAAAACAGTTGAGCGGACAGTGAAAAATGTATGCCGCAATTTCTTGAGTGTCAAATAGTTGTATTCCCCTGGGAATGAGAGAGGAATTTCATAGTTCCTTTTCCTGCTTCAATTTCAAATTATATCATAACTTTTCTCGAAATGTGACATTTTAACCAGTCATAACTTTGCACATTTTCCCGTAAAGCTCGAGCTGTCAGAGACTGTAATATCGGTAAGAATCCCTCTGCCGAAAAAGGCTCCCAGACTCCAGAGTGAAAATACATGTTTTCTTTAATGGCAGGGTCCTTTCTCGCTGGAAAGCCTATTGAAAGTGCCAACATCAAATGTCTGCTGCGTGTCAACACCACACAGGCATACACTCTCCAAAGTCATTATTCACATACATTCCAAATAACCTCTTCACCATATGGATTTCAGATCAAGCCATACATCAAACTCCAGTAACTCATAGCAACAAGAAGGCAACATTGATTTATAATTAGAATTGCTCATTTATAACCCGCTTAATACCAGTGAGTGGTTTCTAAGCGCAGGATCAGGATTCAAACCTGTGTTGTGCTGCCTTGCCTTGCTTCCTGGACAAACCTGTTGCCATTATAAAGGGTCTCTAGATCTATTGATGCAGAAAGTTCAAATAGTGGTTAATTGCAAGTGGGGTCACAACATTGATTTCCATAACACATCTTTAGATCCTGGGGTCCTACTGTTGACCCCCCATAAAGGGAGACATGAGCCATTGGTAAACAGGACATGTAAAAAAAAATAATAATAATCAATCTGCAGAGACCAGAAGTATGAGTGTCTTTGGCTACATCAAAAACCAACCTTACTTTTTGAAGGCGAAAGATCTGTTTACTCGGTGCTCTGGCCAAAAGTCCATTGCAATAATCAAGGTTGGAATTAACCAGCGCACCGACCACAGCAGCACGATCAGCAGAAGGAACGTAAGGTAGTGCTTGCCGCGAAAGGCAAATGTTATAGAAAACCGACTGGACCTTAGCTGAGACCTGGGCATTACATCCCAGGTCACTCTGCCAGATACAGCCTAAGATTTTTACTTTGGTGGAGTACTTAAGGCTAGCTCCCAAAAGCTGGGGTGGGGGAGGGCATTTATCTCCATCATGGAGATGCTTTGGTCGAAACAGGATGACCTCTGTTTTTTTAGGGTTTAATTGTAGCCAGTTTTCTTCCATCCATGAACCTATTTCCTCTAGGCACCTGCTGACCAGGGCAAGAGCTTCCTCCACATCATCGAGCCTAATGTATAGCTGGGTGTCATCAGCATAGGAATGAAATCTGAGATATTATTTTTCCAGGATATTCATTTGGGCACGAAGAAAAATCTTAAAAAGAAGTGGGGAGAGAGACTATCCCTGTGGCACACGACAGCACTGAAGGTGGATCTCTGAAAGAGAACCTCCAACCTGGACACATTGCTGATGATCAGTAAAAAATGATGTAAACCGCTGTAGCGCACCGTGGTCCACATTTACAAGATCCTCCAGATGGTCCAGCAGAATTCCATGGTTCACCGTGTCAAACGCGGCGGAAAGGTCGAGCATTACAAACAGGGAGAGTTTAGCTCCATCCCCAGCCTGCAACATCTTTTCCCAAACTGCCATCAATGCTGTCTCCCTCCCATGCAGGGAACGAAAGCCAGATTGCAGGGGATGCAGCAAACAGTGATCTTCGACATGGTCCTGCAATTGTTTGGTGACTACCTTTTCCAGGACTTTACCTGGCCAAGGAAGACCAGCAATTGGACGATAGTTGCCGTAATCACTAGAGTGATTGTGGTTCCTACTCCTTCTTCCTCTCCTAGCTTCCTATTGACTTCTGTGAGACCGGCGGAAGATGCAAGTGTTGGAAGTTGTTTACCCTCTGTTGCATTGTCAAAGCATAATACTGTAGCGCAAGGCTTTGCAAGAATATTAGTCATGGTTTATACATAGCTGGGAGGGGTTCATGCAGAGCAGCAGGGCTCCTTCACTCGGCATCCCGGTTGCCATCTGTACCACGTAGGTCCCAGGAGAAGCGGTGAGGAACAGAGAATGGCATCATAGTCAATTAGTGGAAAGGGCCTAGAATGTGGGACTAAGCTGCTGTTACGTGCATCCATTGTGAACACATGGTCTGGATCAGTGCACTTCATGTCTAACTTCCCCTGCCTCAACCACGCTCTGTAGCCCCCCCATCATACTTGTACGCCGTGGTATGCTCCCTGCCTTCTTCCCTGCATTCAATCTCCGAGGCCACCAAGGAAATTGAAGAAAGGACTCTGGGAGTTCCCTTCACCGTTTCAATGGTGGTCATCCATGTTTATAGATTTGTTTTCGATGAGAAAGGGCTTGCACTCTCTGTCCAGGCCAATTCTCAGGTCAAACAATGATTGCCCTTAGCACCCCATATGTTATGATGGGTTGCTTGTAGCTATATTGACCTTCCTAAAGGGCTTTCCTGGGTGCTAACGGCCCACAGACCATTTGAAAACCCCAAGTCTGGGACTCCATAACCTTGTATGGCATGTTTTGCACCATCTATTTGAACAAAGGTCCACTATTGTTTCCCAATATGGCCAGTGCTCCAGTGGCCTGAAAGTGATACATACATCAGGGGTTAGTATAGCTCCCAGCTCACATGGAACATATATTCTTGAAACTGAGTAAAGTCTTTTTCGTGCCAGGTTCAAAGCATTCCACTCACCATGCATATGAACATTTGAAGATTCTGGGGCTGCTCATTGATCTCAAACTGGGTCCAGGCCTTCCATAGGTGATGGGCCTGCATAATGATCAGATCAGTTTTCCTCCCAATTTGCTTTGACTGATTTAGGCTTGGGAGATAAACAAGGAGAGTCCTGACTAGGGGGGCTAAGAAGGCTTGCAGTCAGCGGTAATCTTCTGCAAGTACTCAAACCAGTTTCCTCTAAAGGTATTGCACATAAAGGAAACTATCTGGAATTTCACTCGCTTTGCCACAAGGAGTAGTGGAGAAATCGAAGGGAATAGATTACAAAATAGTTTCACAGGTTTAATAAACCGTGGGTGCTTGATTCTCATTTTGCAAGTTTAATTTTCCTTTATGGGGAGCCTGAGTATGTACCTTAGTAGATATTATTGTAATCTACAAGAGATAGACTATACAATCTGTTCATTGTACTTCATTCTAGAGGAATAGGAGCCTTTCCCTCAGTATCAGCAGCTGTATATTAGTGCCAGATTGCACACAATGACATATGACATAACCGAGAGGATAGCCCAGGGGCAATACTCTCGCCTTGCTCTGGGGCAACGCGCTCGCCTTGGAAGCAAGCCGATGCGGATCAACACAGGTTTGATGCCCAGGTCCGTGCTTAGAAACATCTAGGTATTAAGCGTGTTATAAATACATAATTTTAATTTTTCATAGGCAGGTAAACCTGTATCTGGAAATCGTAAGATCTTCCTGCACATATTGCATATTATGGCTGTAAATAGGCAAACTGTGCAGCATACGGGTACATTGTTGTGCATCATCACATGATGGAAGATTAGGGAATATACATAGCATTCAAAGTCTTAATCAGAGCATGTGCAGTGTATACCTGGTCAGAGTAAGGCTGAACGTTCCCTATGATGGCAGTGCCTCAGCCTTGGATAGCAGTGCTCCTGGCAAGTACTGTGTCTCCATGCAATAAGGTGTTTTCTTATCTAAGTAACTGCAGAGAATTTTTTATTCGCTTTGAGAATTTCTCTTCCTTTCATCTCATCAATGTTAAATGTACTGTGTTTTCTTGGCAGTAAGGTTATCAAGGGTCAAAGGGCATGTTATATCACTTCTCAATTTTCGATGATTTTGGTAGGGACTACACTTCAAGGTTTAGATGGTAATCACAAAACGTATACAGAAAAACAATATTGCAATAAAAGCAATTGTGTTAAAAGATGCGGAGAACATGCTGACGAAAATACGCAGCAAAAATTTGGCGGGAAATTTAGCAGTTGCTAAATTCCACAGGTACACCAAAAGAAGCTCTCTTGTAAATGCCATATCGGAGGAACAGTGGGTGAGACATTTTTCGACTTTGTTTGCTCCCCTGAACGCAAGTGACAAGGACCCTGAGTTTGGGGTTGCAGGGATTGGCACATGATATGATATATTTTTTATCGCGCCCATACACAGGTATTTCAGGGCACAACGAGGCAAGGGAGGGGTACAAGGGAGAACCAAACAGCGATCTTACTAGGCCCAGTGACATTGAGAATGTGCAAGTGCAGGGGAGAGGGAAGAGGGGAAGTGCAAGGGGAAAGGAGGAGTGGGAAGTGCTGAACACAAGCTCAAAGCAACAACAGGAAGAGCGGACAACAGGAGGCAAGTGCAAGAATTAAGCGCAGACAACGGGTGTCAAATAAATGCAGGTAAAGGGACTGTAGGGTTTTCAGGTACAGACCCAAATGCAGAGGTTCACCAGGAGGCAGTGCAGTATGCAGCTGGGTGAGCAGGGATCTGGGCCCGAATACAGAGGGTAGCCAGGTGCCCAGTGCAGAAGAGATCAGTGGAGAAGAGGAAGAGAGAAGGCAGAAGCAAAGAGAAAGGTCTTGAAGTGCTTCCAGAACCAAAGATGGTTCTCCTCATGTCTCAGAGAGGCAGCGAGGCTGTTCCAGAGGGAGGCCCCAGCCAAACAAAGAGATCTACCACCAACTTGTTTCTTGGAGAAGCGACTGACCCTGAGGGAGTTGGAGGTAGAGGAGTGAAGAGCTTGAGTAGGAACGTATTTCCGGAGGGAGAGTTGAAGATATTTCGGCCCCAGGTCCCAGAAGGCCTTACGGACAATGCAGAGGGTCTTGAACTTAATTGTTTCAGCCACTGGGAGCCAATGAAGAGATTTCAGGGCTGCAGAGATATGATCCCAGGGCTTGGGGCCAAGGACAAGTCTCGCAGTCTTATTCTGGATGAGTTGCAGAGGCCGAAGAGTGGTAGCAGGCAGATTTAGAAAGAGGCTGTTGCAGTAGTCCAGCCTAGAGAGAACCATAGCTCTAGAGACAGTGAGCTTCTGGGGGAAGGAGAGGAAAAGAAAAATACTCCTGAGGAGGTAAAGTTGGTAGTTTGACTTCTTAGAGACTTTGGAGATGTGAGGAGAGAAGGAGAGTGTGGTGTCGAAGATGACCCTGAGGGTCTTAGCCTCATAGGAGGGAGCAGTAAGAGGGCCAAGGGAGGCTGGCCAGAGAGTGACAGGAAAGGAAGATGCAGGAGTGCCGATCAGGAGGCTCTCTGTCTTACTGGCATTAAGGCAAAGGTTGTTGGTGGAACACCACTCCTAGATTGCAGACAGTCAGAGATAAGAGAGGGAGTGGAGGTGGCAGAGGGAGCCTGTAAACGAGCTGAGTGTCATCTGCATAGCATTGAATGTTGGAGCAGAGAAGAGCAATGCAGTGGGCAAGTGGTGCCAGGTGTTGGTTGAAGAGCCAGGGAGAGAGGTTAGACCCCTGGGGAACACCACAAGTAGAGAGTGAGATAGAAGACATGAAGGATCCAAGTTGGACCTGGGAGGGTCGGTCAGAGAGGAAAGAAGTCAGCCAAGCCAGGGCCTGGTCAGTGATTCCCAGGTTATCACGGAGTTGATTGAGATGGATGGCATAGTTGACTGTATCAAAGGCAGAAGAGATATCGAGTAGGATGAGGACAGCGGTGAGATTAGAATCAAGATTTGAGAGCAGGTCTTCACATGTTCAAGAGAGCAGTTTCTGTGGTTCTGGCTGCTCTGAAGCCAGACTGATGGTCATGGAGGCAGCTGACAGAATCGGTAAAGAGGTTAAGCAGGGAGATAGCCAGCTTTTCCAGGAGTTTGTTCAGGAAAGGAGTGATAGAGATCGGGCAACAGTTAGGGCATGGGAGGGGACAGGAGAAGTAGGGACTGCAGCAGGATTGGCCAGCTCCTTGCATATTTTAAAAGGTTCGTCCGAGCTGTTAGATGTCGCAGAGACGCAGGCTTGGATGTGAGCTCTCTTCTTAGTATGGACAGAGAGCCTGTATTGCCTTTGAAGTAGGCGGCAGGCCAGTTTGTCAGAGGATGCACAAGAAGTCTGCCATTTCCTCTCAGCCACCCTACACTTGTGTTTAAGGGTGACGGGGTCCGAGTCGTACCAAGAGTTGCATTTGGCTTTGGGCTTCAAGTGGATCCTCATGACAGGGGCAAGGAAACTGTGAGTATCTGAGATAGCAGAGTGGAGTATGGAAAGGGCAGTGCCAGGATGGGAGTCAGCCAGAGTTGGAGGAGGGGGAGAAAAGATGGCAGCAAAAGCCTTGAATGATACACGATTCATGGGCCTGATGACCAAGATGGTAGGTGACAGTGCTGGAGATGGCTTGGCCTGCGGGTTAGGGAGGTAGAGATGGGATGAAAGGAGAACGTGATCACTCCAGGAGAGAGGAGTGGTGAGAGGATTAGAGAGGGGGAGGCCAGAGGAGATGAGAACATCGAGACTGTGCCCTGTAGAGTGAGTGGGGCCAGAGGGAAGAATAGAAAGGGAGAGAGTCGCAGAAGTTGTGAAAGAGTCCAGAGGAAGGACAGGAAGCATCCAGGTGGATGTTGAGGTCTCTAAGGAGGAGGAGTTGAGTGGTTGATGCCAGGAGGGAGGATGCAAGGTCAGCCGACTCAGAGAGGAAAGAGGTAGTAGTCTGACCAGGTGACCAGCAATAGTAGCAATGGTGAGAGAGTGGCCAGGAGAGAGAGAAAGTCTGCAGACAAGGCATTTGAAAGAGGAGTAGGCCTGCATAGGGATCACAGAGGCAGGAATCCAGTCCAGGAAGATCAAGGCTACACCCCCATTGTGACGGTTGGATTTGGGCATGGAGAGTATCTTGTAGCCATCAGGAAGGAGAGTGTCAAAACTCGTGACAGAGCTGGCCATGAACCATGTCTCGGGTGAGACTGAGGACATCAAGGTCGAGTTCTTCAAGGAGGCGGCAGATGTCAGAGGAGTGTTTGACGGCTGAGTGAGAGTTCAGACTGGCAAGATGGAGAAGGTTGCCAACCTTGAAAGACTTCTGGGGAGTGGTACAAATCAGAGGTACACCCTGTGGAGGTGTAGAGGGAGCCCGAGGGGGGGGGGGGCAGAAAATGAGGGAGGAGAGGGCAAGGTAGCCAGGGGGAGGTGGAGGTGGGAGGCATGGAAGTTGGAGATGGGAGAGAAGGAACAACAGGGTAAGGAAGGGCGTTGATGAGGCATGGGAACTGTCTATCGAAGGGGAGGCGGTTGGCCCGGGGGTCTTGGACCACGACAGTGCCATTCAGGTAGACATTAATGATGACCTTGGAGGAGTGGAAGGAGGCCAGGATGGCCTCCCATCTGGTGCCACCATTAATGACAGAAGAAGAGAAAGGGGAAAGCACATAGACCATGTGAAGAGTCCATATGTCTGGCAAAGAAATGACAAAGAGGATTACAGTGAGGGTCTTTCTGGAGGAAGCACTGGTGTAGGTGTCAGTGATAGGGAGACCAGGTTTAGAGACCAAGATATCCTTTTTGAACTTCTTCCTGCCAGACTTAGTGAGAAGGGGAGGATAGTCGATAGAGAAGCAGTTGGAGAAGATAGGTGAAATGGAGAGCACCATAGGTGATTCGGCAGAGGAAGAAGAGGAGAGGGAGAGAAATAAGGGGGGTGATGGTGAAGGCAGAGGAGGTGGATCGGGTCAGACAGCAAGACAGGATATTACGATGCAGTCACTGGGCCAGACTGAAGCAAGAATTTACACCTAGGTAACACAGTTGCAGCCACAGGGCAAAAACAAAGTTTGAAAAGGGGCAAGCTAGATAACAGTTGCAGCCACAGGGCTAAAACAAAGTATGAATTTAGGCAAGCTAGGTAACAGTTGCAGCAACAGAGCAAACTTAAAGTTTCAATTTAGGCAAGTTAGTTAACAGTTGCAGCCACAGGGTAAAAACAACGTTTGAAAAGGGGCAAGCTAGATAACAGTTGCAGCCACAGGGCTAAAACAAAGTATGAATTTAGGCAAGCTAGGTAACAGTTGCAGCCACAAGCAAAAACAAAGTTTGAATTTAGGCAAGCTAGATAAAAGTTGCAGCAACAGAGCAAACATAAAGTTTCAATTTAGGCAAGCTAGATAACAGTTGTAGCCACAGGGCAAAAACTAAGTTTGAATTTAGGCAATCTCGGTAACAGTTTCAGCCACAGGGTAAAAACAAAGTTTGAATTTAGGCAAGCCAGATAACAGTTGCAGCCACAGGGCAAAAACAATGTTTGATAGAGAAACCTTGTATGACCTGAGAAGTAGGGCTAGTAACTCAAGGGCCCCAGGCCCTGATGGAATTACCAATATAATGTTAAAAACTGAGACCAAGGAATGGGTGGAATTCCTAATGGTGTTATATGCAGCGATCATAAAAGAGAGATCTATACTAGCATTGTGGAAGACCTCAATTGTGGTCCCAATCTACAAGAAGGGTGCTAGGGATGAACCAAAGAACTACCGCTATATCACTGTTCTTGACATAATAGGAATCATTTCTGCTACCTCACTTTTGGTGAGATTGATGGACTGGGCAGCTGTTTCTGGGTGCTACGATTTCTTTGAGTCCAAATTTATTAGGGAAATGGGCACTAGCTTGAATGCCCTCATTTTAAACATCTTGAAGACACGCTCGGTTATGGAGAAAGGCATATCATAATTTTCATTTGTGGATCTTGAACATGCCTTTGACTCTTTAGACAGGGACTCATTATGGCTCAAACTAACAAATTGGGGATGTCCTCCTGGCCTATTACAAGCAATGCAGGCTTTCTACACAGACACCTCCCTGAGAGTAAGGTTAGGCAGGGGAGGGTGACTGTCAAAACCTATAGCTACAAAAAGGGATTTAAAGCAAGGGTGCCCACTGGCCCCAGCCTTCTTCAATTTGATTTTGCCAGACATTGCAGATGCTTTGATGGAGCATCGATCTTTCCCTTCAAGGCTGAATGGGAGAGTGGTTGGCCATCTGATTTTTTGCAGACGATTTGGTGTTGGTTGACCAGACGCAAATAAGTCTCCAGTGCCAATTGGAAGCATTACAATTGTATGTGGACCACAAACTATTCACAATCAATGTTTCAAAGACAAAGATCCCGATTACAGACCAGACTGTGGGAAGGAGATCAAAGCTCCCGACTTGGACTATCAGAGGGAGGCCAAATAGCCACTATACAGTCATTTACTAATCTAGGTATGTTGATGAGCACTAGTGTGAATGATGCAGGTAGAATTGCACAATTGAGGGTAAAGGCTAAAAACCTGGCAGCCCAAAGTGCAATTATATTGACACTTTTCTTTAGAGCTTTCAGTAACATTTTACAACATGAAAACAGTGGCCATTTTTACCTAGAGGTCGAAGGTTTTCTTCTCAACAGCTTTTTCGGTGTAGATCATATTAGAAGGTTTATTTTGGAGGAGAATCCTGCATTTACTGCAAGGGACTGCAATGCATGCCGTAAGATATGAGTTAAGCCTCATATCATTGTATGCTAAGGTAGTAGGGAAGTTTCATTATACAGGGAATGTGTAAAGAATACCCCGGTGAGGGCTTTTGAAGTCCTAAACAAGACCTTACTTACCCAAACTGAAACAATATTAGATGAATGGAGAGTCGCGTGTCAAAAAATATTGAGAGATCTAGGGCTGACCGGGGACATTTTCCGTAAAAACCCAAATTCAGTCAAAATAAAACCATGGAGGAGAGACTGGGAAGAAACATTGCATCCAAGATCGCAAGTGAAGATCAATCAAGATTCTCTGGTGGAGGATAGACCATAAAATACCTTGGCAAAATAGCTCATCTTGTTTCCCTGTTGCGCCTACAGATCACAGTTCCCACGCTTGTGGGATGTTTTAACCCACTCATCCAATCCCTACAACAGAACTGTGCATTACTGGCAGCAGAAACATCATAATGGCCGCCGGAAAGCATGCTGCTCGCCAGAGATCATTCAAAAATGCGCAGTAAAAATCTGAAAAATAGGCTGTCACCCACTTTTGCTTATCTTAGTGAGCACAGGAGGTCACTGCCTAAAACCACCATTGGGCTACACACACAGTAGCCTGAAACCACTTGGAAATAGCAAAACTGTTGCCTTTATTATTTATTTATTGTTATTTATCTGTTTCTCCTCTGCTTCGCACATTCCACCTCTCCCCCCTTCCATGCACTTTCCCCCTCCCCCCTCTCCCATGCACTTGCGCGTTCTCAATGTCTCTGGGCCTAGTAAGATCGTTGTTTTGTTCTCCCCTGTTCCCCTCCCTTGCCTTGTCGTGCTCTGAAACACTTGTGTACGAGCGCGATAGAAATAAAATATCAATCAATCAATCAAAAGCAACCCAGAGCTTTTTGGGAATTCATTTTCTTGATCGTAAAAATTGCTGACAATGGCTCACAAAACCACCAAAAGGATACAACTTCGTGCTGGGTGTTCTACATTACTCTACTGCAAGAATCCACATCAGTACAATGTCAGCAAGAATCATATGTTATTAGGACAAAATCTCATGTTAAAGACATTTGATTAAAAGACAGCTGTCAAAAATGGGTGCAATACCGGTGCTCGCCACTGACAGGTGCTGGCGATTACTATTCCTGACAGGAGAGCTGTCTTGCAGAAGCTAAATAAGCCAAAACAGAGAAGTCTATCAAAATGCCACTTAGAGTGCCACACATTGATTTAATGTGGAAAAAGACTTGATTAAAGATATGTTGCTTATTTTCAGTTTATCATGTTATATATTTTTTCACAAGGAACTCTATTGAAATTGACTAGAAGGCAATCTGATTTAGCTAAGACTTCAAAAGGCTTGCTTTTCTATGAGAACCCTTCACACCTACTCTTCTCAGGCCCTACACCAGAAGACAGGAAATCGCATGGTCCTGTTAATCAGATGGAGAGTGGCACCCTGGACTGATGCTCTGCTGGCAGGAAAAACAAGACAATAGACTTTTTCAATTGAATAGAATATGCTGATTTTGGGTGTAACTGTCAACACTGCTCTGGGAAAAACAAGACATGTGACCTCTGAGTCAGAGCCAAGCTCTGGGGGCGGAGATAAACCAATGGGTGAATTCAAATGAGAGCAAATATATGTTTTATAAAATTGCAATTTACAAATTGTTCCAAGCTGACAGAAATGTTCAACTTTGAGAGTCTTAAAATGAAAAATGCACTCACAGTTCAAGACTAAGTTGGACGCCGTGGGATGTTCTGAGGCCAAGCCCCGTAATTATTAATATTGTGGATGCAGAGTTTATGCTAGAAACCTAAGAACTTCCAGTAATATGCTTAGAGAGGGTGTGTACCTCTGTGTAAGATTTGGTGCAAAACCAATATTGCGAAACCTACCAAAAACGCAAATAAGTTATCATTTCTGAACCCAAGCTCTTAGAAAGAGCAGGGTTGAACAGAGACCTGTCTTAATTAATCTGTGATATGTACATGTATTCTCAACAACTTGTGTATCTGGGAAACATGTTTGGTTATGAAAAATTGTTTCTCTAAGTAAAAGCAAAGGGACTTCAGCCAAGCCATAAACATAGCATCACTCTGACTCATTCTGACTCAGTACTCCTTTCTCCAGTCAGAGGACAGTAAATCCTTTAACCTATCAAATCCTTAGTGGGTTGGGCATAGAAAGTCAGCCTCCACACCCCCTTTGGAAACACATAAAAAGAACCACTGAGACCCAGATAGGGACACTCATTTTTCCACTACTCACCGATTCCTGCGCAGCACTATGCCTGACCGGATCCGGACAATATCCAGAAAAAGACTCCAGACTCCTGAGGCTCCAGATTCCAGACAGACTCCAGAACCCAAACTCTAGAACCCAAACTCTAGAACCTTGGAGAAGCAGAGGCTTAATCCACAAGCTGAACTCTTCTCAGCAGGCCTCAGAATCCAGCAACCTAACTAAACTATTCAACAGCCGATCAAGCTGTTTTGCTTCTGGCTTGAACCCTGTGCCAGAACCAGATCCAGACCCAGAAAGCAGCACTGTATCCAGAACCCGTCAGACCCAGACCAGACAGCTGTGCAGTGCCGATAGCAGACCAGAGGCCGTGCTTTGAGCAGAACCTAGAGGGCCTGAGACCATCCGGTGGCGAGTGAAGTCCAAACCTGACCAGATCGGTGACGAGGCCCATTTCCCTTCCAGTCCAAAACTAGGAGTGAGCATCCAGTCTAGAACTGTACAGAACCAATCTCTTAGTTTAAAATAATCGTATTCAAACCATTTCAACCTGTCCAGAACTGCATAGAAATCGTGTGTCCATTCTGTGATTTCAAATCTGTAAAAGCGCCATCTGTCATTCTGAAAATCTACCTCCACAAAAACGTCTGTATCTTTTGAACTGCACGTCCTAGAAGTGAGATTTAACTGTTATTTTAAAGCTAAGATCCTAAGCTGTCCAACAAACCCAAACTCTAAGCTTGCTGGGGGGTACTGCAACTGAACTGCATTTGATTGTATTCTGGAAACCTGTGTGCCCTCCTTTCCATCTCTCCACATTGCATAGGGGGGGAGTGAGTAGTCACAGGGGAAAAAGTGATTATATTATCTTCTGATTGAATTCATATCAAGTTTATTTCTGTGTGCATTCTTTCCCACCTTGCATTTCCTTGAAACCATACAAAGTATTCTCTGCTATGTTATCCTTTCTATACCAACTCCCCATTGATTAAAGAGAGTGTGCTACTGTAATATTACCCATTGTTGATCACTATTATATTCATAAGTGTGCTATCAAATATTAATTTATTCATAAAAGTGTGATATATATATACATTGTGTTATTCCTCAAATAAATCTTTTAATTTGCAAAACAAACTTGCTTCTTGGCTCAGTGAGGTCAGGGGGATTCAAAGAGAGGGGCGTTATATAAGGGTTTATCATCCAGATTCAAAGAATTTGACATAAAAATATGTTAATAAGGGCTTCCATTGGGCATCCCAGACTAGGCATTGACTTAGTTGGATTGCTCGATTGAAGTCACTTACACACTTCTGAATGAATGTGTACCTGACAAAGGAGGTTTTAGTCCACATGTGACAATGGGATGGACCTGATTTGAGCTTCAAATGCCGTAATATTGAGGGATCTAATGAAACGCTGCACCACCTATTGTTATCTTGCAAGGGTTTGACTGGAAAGAGAACACACATTTGGGCAAGAACTTTGACAATCTTAAAACAAACCATCAAGATGACTGGTTGATTATGTTTTTATTGGGGAAAATTTGAAAATGGTTAAAGCCTTTATTCAATTATTTAGCAATGTGTTTATGGCATCAGATAAGCCACATTATGAGCAATCAGACTTTTAAACGATTAGTCCACTGTGGAAGGAACATCAAGAAGGGGAGTTATCCTCGCACAACCACATGCACAATAGACTTCGTGTGAGTTATGTTATGCGATGCCTTATGTCTTATTCTGCTTTATCCAGTACATATTGATGCAAGGCAGTAGTAAGGTTTGAATCTCGCTTTGAGAAAATTGTTAATTATTAATTATTCATTAAATAGTAATTAAAACAAATTTCATTTGTCATTGGTTTGATCAAAGACTTGATTCATTCTTTGTTTCATGCAAATGAAACAAATTTCTTTTTTGTATTTTGTCTATATCACAAGAATATAACAATTCTTTTTTACGTATATATACAATTTGATTTGGAGATATTGAGATACCCACCGTGATTTCTTTACACGATATGAATCTCTATAAATAATTGTAACTTGCACAACATATTGAGTTGATTTGCAGCGCGGACATTTCTTTGTTTACTATATTACTGGCTACATGACATTTGGACACCCCACCCTGTTTCCCAGATTTCAGCACAAGTCAAAATGTGTGTGTGGGTGTATGGCTTGGCGAAGCATTGTTCCTTATACATTTTCATACTGTTTCACCAATCTGCACCAAAAGTTGCAGTTACCTGTTTGGAGCCTCCAGATATTACTAGCTACATGACATTTGGACACCCACCGTTTTCACCGGATGTCACCACCTTCACACATGAGACGGTTGCCTGAAATCGACAAAAACATCAATGTGGTCATAAGAGGATCAGTCCTGACACGAGGAACAAAACTCGAGGTCCAGGCCCTAGAATGCAAGGTATTTGCACCGCAATTAACTGAACCACTCCAGGGTGAGGCGACAGGTGGGGAGAAAGCACAGAAGGACCCTGTATGAAGTAGCACACCAACTCTCACCTCCCCCCAACGTCTGCTCCGGGGTATGTCATCTAGCCACACACACCCATTCTCAGTGCAGTTTACTTCAGGGTGCAAACCACATCAAGCAACAAGCGAATCAGAACAGGATCAGTGTTATCATTTCTGTCTACAGAACCAATTCAGAGAACGGGTACTTCTGCTAGTAAAAAATCAAATAGAATAAGATAAATGTCCTAGCGGTGGCATGTCTTTGCCTAATGTAAGTTTGATGCTGGTCTTTAATGCTCCATGCTTTTAGCTTGGGATGAATGGGGGTAGAAACCCATCTTTGTGGGCATTAGAGACAGGGGTTGGGGTGAGGGCGGGACCGCCTTTGAGGCTAGATGGTTGGGAAGGAATGGGAAGCGATGGGAAAGTTTTGATGTAGTTACTGTGTGTGAGAGACCCGTGAAGTAAATACTTCAGATGCAAAGCCATGTTACGGTCCTAAAGGCTATGTATATAAGGTAGTAACTATAGCTCAAACACTCCTAGCATACCAAGACAATGAATTCCTACATGTCCAGTGAGACATTCCATGTCTTCATCTGTACACATCTCATGCACTGACTCATTATGCAAGGAGAGAGTTGCAAATTGAAAATAACTTTTTCTGCAAAAGTTATAAAAGACCTTAGAAGGATTGAAAGTCCATAGCAGTTTGATAGTACTGTGATAAACAAGGAATTAGATGCAGACACACAGGACTCATAGTGATTGCTATAGACTTTTATTGAAATAATAAAAAGAGTTGTAAGGGTCGTCCAGTGTCAAGATGTCCGAAATGAAATGTCTTGTGTCCAAAATCCAATCTTTGCCCTCACACTTCAAAAGTAGCTATAAGGTGCTAAGGGTATTGTCTCTGGCCTGGTGAGTGCACACATGTTCAAGATCAAAAGAAATGGCAAACTCCAACAAAAGGTTCCAATTGCAAGGTTCACAAGGTTCACAGATCCAGGAATAAATCCCTTCCCCCTGGTTTTCGTCCACAGGACAAACAGTTCCCTTCCTGGGAATGACTCCCTTCCTCAGGTTTCTTTCTACAACACAAAATAGTTCAAATAAATCAGAATCATTATGGCATATGTCTTCCTTATGATTTCCTTTTCCAAGAAATAAATGATGTACTCAAAGATGAGCACCAGACCCACAGGATGCATGGTATACGCCCCTGCCAGGTTCCTTTTATCTTCAATATTTACTTCACGGTTCGAGGTCGTGTATGTATTTCCTCAAGCTTCTGACTTGCAGTCTATTTCAAATACTTGACTTTACCTGGTATACTCTTTTGTCAGGACTTATATTCAGCTTTCTTTCTTCTTGCCCATAATGTATTATTTGCCCAATATTGGTTTGACAACTCTTGTTTAACACAGTTCTCTTTGCTTTCTGTACTCTCAATCCCTTTGTTTCCTCTTCTTACATATCAGACCAGTGACATGTTTGTGGTCTGTTACAAAGCCCCTTTAAACTCTTTATGGCTTCACTTGGTATCTCTTTTAATATCGGCGTGGAGCAGCATTCACCCTCAATCACCCCAGTAATGCGATCTCCTTCCCCAAGCTTACTGCATGCTTTAGTGGTCTCTCGCGGTTCTCTGTTCTATCTCTGTTTGGGTTGCCGGCGCAGCGTGCCGTCCATCAGTTGCTGTTCCTTCACCGTGCCTCTTTCTGCGGTATACAGCTTGCACTGCCACTAGCTTTCTAGCAGCGGACCCCTTGTCATTTGACTTCTCATCATGCTGGCAGGATTTTCTCCAGCACCGGTCTCCCTGGCATGCTGGGTTGCAGTGTGCTGGCCAGAGTCTCTTCATCTTGCGGTGTCAACCGGCATTGGCACTTTTCCTTCCCGTTCCTGTTCTCCTTCTCATTCACCTCTGTCAGATGGGGTGAATTTAAGCTTCCCGGCAAGGTGGTGCGCCTTCCAGAGACTGCACTGTTACATTGGTTCCTTGGTCTTAGTCATCTTCATTGCTCCAATCCACTTCCTTGTCCCAGTACCCACATATATATGGGATTTAAAAACAGGACTAGGGATATTACTTTGACAGGTATTATCAGTAAGGTTCATAGGTGACTGATGGGCATGAGACATGGAGGTGATATCCCTAAAAGGAAAAGGGGTGTTTTCATCCGACAATGTCATGTAAACCCCTGAGGTTCCCCTCCCCCAGGCGGTCCTCCCTCATATAGCTGCCCCAAGGGTCAGGATCAGGTAGCAGCTGCCGTCCCCTGACCACATGGGGAGAGGTTATCTCTGGAAAAGGAGTGATGACACCATCTGATTCATCACAGTATCCATTCAAAAAATCTACAGTGAAAATGTTGCTGTGGTGAGATATGTTTTAGTAGCGGAGGGTCACAAAAACGTTCCTGTCCAGTAATATTGTTCATTACAGTTTTATCCTCACCTCACTACTTTTCTCTCTCTTATTAATGATGTTGCTTTGGGGATTTCTAGGATGGTATTAGAGGACCCCAGGATCAGCAGAGAAAATATAAATATGTTTATATTACTCTTTGCCAATAATGCTGTTTTAATTTCAAAGATTCCCAGGGGTCCCAGATGCACCTCAACAGATTTGCAGTGCTCTGCAAGATTAACGGCCACAGGATCCCTCTCAATCTGAAGTTCTGGTGCTGTCTCAACAACTGGTGATCCCTGTTCACTTGATGGGAGGCAATTATATTTTGGCTTTTGGCTATGTGCTCAATGTAATAGGAGCTTGAGGTGTGTGGGAAGGCGCAAGGTAGACCTCTTCGAGAAACAAGCAGGGATTCTGCCCCAACCCCATGGCAAATGCCTTGCGCTGAACCTGAAGGATATTGCACACTAATCCCCCACGGAAAGCCACCACATACCTAGCCATTATCATGAAGGAAGGGGCGAATTAGCCCCCAATACATTCTACGCGAAATTAACCTCTTGCTCTTGCACTAGTGGGGGATGCCTCCATCGCCCTTCTGCTGCCATGAGGGATAAGGCTTCAGCTGGAGCAGAGGTGGGGCTAATGCAAGACACACTTAGATTCCATTTTGTGTGCCCTAGACTCCATTTTTGGACTAGGCCGCAATCCGGCACTACAAAGTCTCCTCTCCCCTCTGCAGCGCCGCGCCGAGCGAGCACTGACCGCCCCCACCTTTTCAGCGCAGATCAAGTCTCTTTCTCACGGATGCACTGAAGCTGAATAATACAATTAAAACTGTGTATCGTATAATTCTTCCTCTGAGATCACTATTCTGTGTGTGAACCAGCCAGAACCATGACTTGTAGCTAATCCATCTCCACAAACCTGTTCGTGCACCCCTCACCCTTGCTGTTGGAAAATTACCGCTTGTGTAACCCTGTGCCCTCCTAAGGTATTCTCTTGATGTAACAGAAGGATGCCCCCACTGTGCTGACCACCCTTGAGTGCCCCCAATAAACCCAGAACTCTGTTATGGTATATCCTGTTCAAAGCTAACATGTGCCACTCCACTCCCCACCTCGCCTTGATATGCCAGACCAACCCTGTCCGCAGGTTATCATAGAAGGCAAGACCCCCGCACCCCTGACCTTATGAATGACCCATTGCACAACAATATAATCATGTGTGTGTAATTTACAGGTCTCTAAGATGTATTCAAAGGTATAGAGATATTCATGGTTTATTGCATGTTTAGAATAAGCATATAGATTAGCTAGTGGGGCCCAGTCGCCTCTCCGATCTGGCCTAACCTTCACCTCGCACGGACTGGTCCAGCTGAACCACGTGATGTCCAACCTCCCGCCAAGTCATCTGCCAATCCCGTAGAGCCGGCCCATAAAGAACTATATGTGCACCTCCTTTCTAACCAATGATATTGTACCTTTCAGACTGTATAGAACTCATCACTGATGATGCTGTAACACTTTAAAACCCATTGTATTTGTATCGTTTACCAGAGCGCTCTCGAGGCAGCAGAGTTTTCTGGATGCTAAATTTCATGTAAATCTTTGACAACTTGCAATCATCTCTATTGGTCTTATTTCCTACTGGGATGTGTCCTTTATTCTGCATTTTATTGGTATAGTGGGGAGTGAGTACTTTCACCATTATTACTTTTACTCTAGTCTAGCAATGCCTAAGCTTTTCTCTTTCACCGTATCACACTCTCCCATATCATTGGCTAACAAGTCCAAAAGTGCTGTGCGTGGGCACTTCATTATGGCTAATATACTCCCCAGCCAAACCCACAGAAAGCACAGACTCATCACTAAAGCCCAGGTTACTTCCTATAAGAAATTCTATGCCAAACCTCTGAAGACTTTTTTAAAGCAATAAATTCTGATGGGCGGTGGCATTACTGGGCCAGGTAATGCCTTGGGCCAGTTAGAAGTCTGAGTAAAGCGAAGGCTTCAACTTTAGCCTGGGGCAGTACCTGCCCCGGTAATGCCCCTGCCCGCAGGGGTTTATTGCTATTGGTATCCCAGCACATTGTACCGGGATACTAATAGTGTTTTACCACGGAGAAGGGAACTACACGCAGGGACATCTCTCTTTCCATGGTGACCATTGTTCCCGGCACCGGCGAGGGACAAAGAAGTGCAAGGTAAGTGGGAAGGGGATAGGAGTGGGTGGGAGATGTGGAATTTGGGGTGCATGGGGAAAGAAGGGGAAGGGGAACAGGGGCGAACTTGCCTGATTCCTGGCGGGCAAGATGGCGTCTACCTCTTCCAAAGAGGCTCGGAGTGGGTTTTTTATTTTGTGGGAAAGCCCCCATTCTGAGCCTCCTGATTGGCTGGGAGGCCACCACCCCTCCCCCCAGCAAAGGTACTAATTAATATGACATCTGTTTATGTCAGATTCACAGGAGTACATCACTGTCAGCTTAGACATTGAAATAAGACATTTGATTGTTTAGACAGGGTGCATATATCAGAGGTGTTTGGTGAGTATGGAATGAGCTCTTTATTTATCCAATGGGCCAAATTACTTTAACAGGGCAGGTAGCTAGAAGAAAATCAAAGAAGAGGTTATCCCAAATGTGCCCTGTGGGCATGGAAGCTAGACAGGGTGCCTATTAGCCCCACTACTAATTGCAATGTTTTTAGAACTGTGCCTAATCTGAACACAGTTCAATGAGAGTGGAACATGCTTTGCAGAGCAGTGACATCGCAATTCTCCCTATGTGGAACCATTATTTTATATTGTATGCTTAAACTAAGAGATTAATTTATAATGAGTTCCAGACTCTAGATCAACTGGTATAAGTCTATCATATAATCATATACCCGATGACTTAACAAAAGTGTGCATCTGTCTGATTTTCTACTGCATAACATGAATCCACATTTTTGGCACTTAGGCATTCAGATCAGCGGACAGTTGGAACAAGTCTACAAAGAAAGATAAATGATGTTGGCTGGAAGGTTTCAAATGAATCTTAACCGCTGGCAATGCTCTGGGCAATGATCCAGGCTATCATCTTTCAGCTTATCATAACATTACAGAAAGGGACAACTATAGGCAAATCCGGCTTGGCCACACCCCGAAAGAGGTCTTCCAATCTGCACAATAGCACAAGGAAACCCAGACATGTCTCAGCGTCATTGGGCATTGTCAGTGAGATGTAGCTTGGTTGTCTAGGCACAGCTGGTTTGGTTCCCATGTCGGGGCATACTCCTAACACTTGTGGTCGCCCAGAGCAATGCCTGAGGTTATGAATAATTTAAAACCTTCCGCCATCAACATTCAGTTTTGCAGAAGTCTGCGTGCAGAATTACACTTGGATTATTATTGAGGGGGCTGGAAACAGTGATCACTTTTTGGTTGACATTTCCAGGTTGCTAATAAGCAGATTAGTGCTTTCTAAAATGAAAATGCTACCTAAGGAGTTACATTTTTTCAAAACATGCCCATGAAGATCCCTGAGACATTTTGTATCAAATTTGACACACTCTTCTTGTGTTTATACTGGAGCAACTTGGATGCACTTGATAAAGGGAACCCTCACATTTTGAAGGAGAGTCTCACAGCAGCGTCTATGCCATTGCATACATCTTGTCACCTGCTACATATCTCCAATAATATCTCTGTGTGTCTGTGCAATAAGGCTCTATGGGCCTCATTACTACTTCGGCGGTAGCGCTGCCGCCAAAATCGGGGTTCGGGTTCACAGAATGGGGAATTACCGGGCCATTCTGAGCTTGGAGGGCCCGGTAATTCCTCCCTCCAGGAACCCGGGCCCGGACCTTCCCCATTCCCATCTGAGCCCCCATAGGGCTCAATGGGAATGCAAGAGGCTGCAAACAACGGGCCGATTACGAGCGGCCCGTTGTTTGCTCCCTCTTCCCCTCGCGGGACCCGTAAGGACGCCTGGTTTGACCAGGCGTTACTTACCGGGTCCCGTGAGGGGAGCTTGTAATGAAGCGGAACGGATTTAACGGGTCCGCCTCCTTTAGCAGAGCCCGTTCACCCGTTCCGCCTCAGTCGTAATGAGGCCCCATGTTTCTATTCATCACAAAAATATGTTCATCTCATCACAGCTGGGGAGCAGGTGTAAGTGAATCTGGGTCACCTGGTCTAAGCCCCACTCATCTCGTGCCTTCCTGTTTGCCGCTCTTTTTCACCACTTAGCAAGCCCCGCCCACCTGGTGCCTTCCTGCTTGCCACTCTTTTCCCTACTTAAGGAGCCCTCCAGACTCTTTTCCTTTGTAGCTAGGGAGCAGGTGTAAGTGGATCTAGGTAACCTGGCCTAAGCCCTGCCCACCTGGTGCCTTCCTGGTTGCCGCTCTTTTTCACCACTTAGCAAGCCCCGCCCACCTGGTGCCTTCTTGCTTGCCGCTCTTTGACCTACTTAAGGAGTCCTCCAGCCTCTTTTCCTTTGCAGCTTGGGAGCAGGTGTAAGTGGATCTAGGTCACCTGGCCTAAGCCCCGCCCATCTTGTGCCTTCCTGCTTGACACTCTTTTTCACCATTTAGCAAGCCCCGCCCACCTGGTGCCTTCTTGCTTGCCGCTCTTTTCCCCACTTAAGGAGCCCTCCAGCCTCTTTTCCTTTGCAGCTTGGGAGCATGTGTAAGTGGATCTAGGTTACCTGACCTAAGCCCCACCCACCAGGTGCCTTCCTGGTTGCCGCTCTTTTTCACCACTTGGCAAACCCCACCCACCTGGTGCCTTCCTGCTTGCCGCTCTTTTCCCCTACTTAAGGAGTCCTCCAGCCTCTTTTCCTTTGCAGCTGGGGAGCAGGTGTAAGTGGATCTAGGTCACCTGGCCTAATCCCCGCCCACCTGGTGCTTTCCTGGTTGCCGTTCTTTTTTACCACTTAGCAACCCCTGCCCACCTGGCACCTTCCTGCTTGCTGCTCGTTTCCCTACTTAAGGAGTCCTCCAGCCTCTTTTCCTTTGCTGCTGGGGAGCAGGTGTAAGTGTGTTACTACTGACTTCTGCAATTGTATGTGCTCTCCCCTCTTGATCTCCACTCTTTTTGACTGCTTACTCTCTGTTCTCTCCCCCCTCTCCCTAAATAAACTATCATATCATATCATATGTTAAAAACCAACCTAGAAATCTGTTAGTCAAAACATGAATCTAACAATTATAAAACAGTACAACTAGCCAGGAAAATATATCACATATTTCATATCATATGAAATCTTCTCATCTACTTCTCTATGCCCTACAACAGTTACTCTTGATTTGGTAGTGGCAGCATAGCCACAATCGGGGTAGAGACTATTAGACTGCCATATTTATCAGCATGGATGGTAGCTCATGTTCTCCATCACATTACAGAGTGGTGCAACTGCAGTGCAGCTCCCAGGTCTGAGAAAGGGAACATATATCATATGATAGAAAGCTGCTTAATTGCTGAAGAAGGCTGGAACAATAAAACAGACTTGGCTTGAAATAGTCGAAACCGATCAATATACGACAATGCTTATCATCGGCTTGGCACTATGGGGCAATAGGCTATTTCTGAAAAGCATATGCTTTCTGAGGGGATGTGTGCTTGTAGGTGAGGAGCTGTGGCCCATTGGTAAGCTATAAGAAGATGCACGGCCAATGGGATAATATAAAGACCATTGCCAGATCAGACGTGCAGAGCGGGAACCGCTAGCAGTACAGGATGTTAACAACGGGCCTGTCATTAACGGGCCATTTTTAGCATCCTCCCCATTCCCTTTTGAGCCCTATCGGGGCTCAAATGGGAATGGGGAAGTACCGGGTCCGGGTCCCGCAAAAGGGAATTACCAGGCCATCCAAGGTCGGAATGGCCCGGTAAGTCGCCTTTTGCGGGACCCGGACCCGAGTTTGGGGTAGCCATGCCGCTAAAAACGGCATGGCTACCTCCAAACTCATAATGAGGCCCCATCACTTTTCTTATTCTATCGTGGATCTGTTTCTGGTCATTATAAATTAGTCTTTTTACTTACCACCCTGCCCTGTTAGGATAGATTTGGATTCTAGCGCACCACATGTTGGTCCGTTGTTCTCCTCCATAGGTTCCTTGTGTCTGAGGTTTGATTGCTTTTTTGTATCCTACTATGCTCTTGAAGTGTGGTTTTTAAAGTGTGTGTTCTGTGATGTTTGGCCTATGCAATTAATTTGTTATCAAATTAATCTACTTTGTTCTTGATTTCGTAAATGAACATATGCATGAATAAATAGCTTTAAAATAAGATGGACACTGTGTTTTTCCTGACGAAGAGGGAATCCCAAAACGTGCTGATCTCTAATTTACACTTTGTATTATTAAAACAACTGTATGTTCATTCTTAAACTGTTTTCCACTTTGAATTCTTTGTTACTATAATTGTGATGAATTGTGACTGTAATTCAGTATAGTGGTGCACAAGGGACATAAGGGTCCGGTTCTATGTTCATTCATCCCCAGTTTTTTTCAGATTATTTTGCCAAAAATATTTTGCCGATTGAAACCATTGATTTTTTGTTTTTATTTGTGGGTTCACCAACAAATCCCCCCTATTATTTATTGCCCATACACCACCCCCACCCTACCCCTTTTATGCCCTTCCCACCCATATTTTTCAATGTTTTTTTTCCAGCAAATCATTTTCGGCAAAAAGTGCCACAAAAAAAAACCGGGGGTGAATGAACGTCGTACCAAGGGTCCTCATCCATTGGGACTCTTTCCTTCTTTGCTGTTTACTTTCCACCTTGTGACAGGGCGGCGTTACCCTCCCCTGCACCCCAAGTGTAGCTAATTTCGATTGAACCCGCTACATACACACCTGACCCAGGTGTGCAATATCAGTGTGACCCTTTTTCTAGGACTGAGATATTGGCAGTGTAAGTTTCTGGGGGATGGAACGTGACGTGATGTTCGGCTTATCTGAAGAGGTGTGGAATTTATATCAAACCAGCTTGACAATTGGACACAATTTATTCTTATTTATTTCATTGTTTAAAGCGCAGACCTAGGTTACGAGAAGCAGAGCGCTATAAGGGTTTGCGTAGCCAGAGTTTGTACTGTGTCTTTTAACAGTGACTCAGTACTGTGCATTGCGTTCTGTGCATCAGTCTCTGCATCCATTAGGATTAGTCCTTGTATTGATGAATAATCCTCAAGGCAATGTAAAACAATAGGCGACGCCTTTCTTTGGGCAATGACACATTGGTTTGGAAATTCTCTGGGGAAAATGCAAAACCCACAGTCATTTTCTGAGGATAATGTGAAACTGGCATGGTCATTTTCTGTGATGAAACAGAACAGGGTGACAATGGGCACCGTTATACATTTGGCATAATGGTAAAACAGGTGGTATTTGAAATGATGGGGTTGAAGGTATTTATCACATGCAGTATTGTTTGAGAATACCGTGCACTGTGAATATAGCCTGACTATAACGTTAAGCCTTAGGTAGGGAGGATAGTGCAGGGGAAACTCCTTTGCCTTGTAAGGGCAAAACAACACATAACAATACAAGTTCGAATCCCAGCCTTGCACTTACAAACCAGTCCCCGGTATTTAGCGCGTGATAAAAGAATAAATAATAACAATACTGCAAGAAAACATCTCCCGTCTTTACCTCTGCCCAAGATGTGGCTGTATGTTTTTATTTAAACTTTGCATTTTAAAACTTGTATCCCTTCAATACACCGAAAAGAGTTTTTGATGTGAGTTAAGATCTCGATTCTTATCTTCTCACCTTCTCTTTGCCATGTAATACCCACAAGGGTCATAATGGACACTTGTGTGCAGTTAAAAAACATTCTAGTTCATCAAATACTTTGCAACTGTCTCCTGGCCCAGTAGTCGAGACTAGTGTAATTGCGCCTGCAGGCACACTATAAAGCTGCGGTGTAACCTCTAGTTGCATACACACCATGAATGTCATATTTCACATAGGGGCAATTACACACTTGATCGTGCACTGTGTTAATGACGTGCCACAAGTACTGTGCATTCGATGTTTTTCACGGGCAATTTCCTCATGGCACATGCATGATTCTCTACTGCAGGGAAATGCACCTGTGGACGGTTCCAAGTCTGGCTTCTGAAGTACAGCACTATCTCATATATCAGCCCGGCAGAACTAGAGATAAATAATATGGCCTATTTTGATCAACTGTTCAGGATGTTACTGCATGAGATGAAGTCTTCTGTTCCTGGGTCAGTTGAGGGTGAAGTGTGGTAGTGGGGTCTAGTGGGATCTAATTGTTATTTAATGTGCTACGGTTTCTCTCACTTGTTTTGCTATTTCAGTTTTGAGATGGGTTATGAAAGAGGTGTTTGCTGTATAATGTTCTTAAGAATTCACCCAGATTACTGCATAATTTGATTTTAATTCATGAATTTGGCAAGGAGCACTATGACCCATGTGTACAGCACTGAAATGTCCGCTTGATGAGACTAGTAACTTGAAATATTCACTTGTCGTTTGCGTTATTTCAGTGTCTCTTCTCTGGTTAGTATGTTTTAAGGTGGTCCTTTGCAGTCTGAGAATCTTTAGACTCCTTTTTTGTTAGAGATAAAAACGTTGTTGAGGTTTTGTGTCGAGTGTCTGAAAGACATGCGTCATGTCCTCCGTTTAGATTCTCTCTGTGGTCTTCTGGGCTCTCATCTCTTTTTGCACCTTCATGTTATTGAAGTGGGAGACAGACCCCCTTAAATAGCACTGCATTCTATCTGAGCGGCCACTGGATAACTAACGGATGAATCTGTTATTGTGAGTACACCATTGGCTTCCTACAGCAGCCTATTTTCGCACCCCGATTTAGGAGACAAAAAGCTGGAGGCTCCAGCTTCCCAGTGATTGCGGCCAAATTGTGGAACACCCTGCCTCTTACTCTTGAGGACTGACGCATCCCTGTGGTCATTCCACAAAAACCCTTAAAAATCTGTTCAATCAAGAATGCCATTAACTGCCACTGAGCCCAAGAGTCAATATCTAGCATAGGATCCAATAGGTTAGCAATCTCTGTTAGCCATGGAACAATCTAGGGTGTATCATTTTGTGCAAATTGCGTAAACACTGTAAATAATGCATATTTGTGCATGTATGATATGAATTTAAGACAAGATGCACCAATGCACTATAACATATGTCTGTAAACTAACTAATGATGAATAAGCTGAATTATATGCCTGTAACCGACTTCTTAAGATCAAGCGCCCAGATACCTCTGGATATTGCGGGCTATTCAAATGTTCACATAAATAAACAAATAAAATAAAATAAACAAGTATCCGGCGTTTGCGCTGCTAATGGGAACGTGGGTTTCTATCTTACTCTTGCAAGGTCTGTTCCACTGCTATGGTGAATCGCATAAAAACAGCAAAACGTTCTCTAAGTCTGTTGGAAAAAGGGTGTGCAAGTAATTGGACGCCCACACCGCTACCTAACCAAATGCATAGTAACCTGTGAAGATATGCTCATTGTTCACTGCTATGGCGTCTGCTTATCTGGGTGAGGCACTCCAGTTTAGAAGCAAAGGCTTTGGGCCATGCAATTCCCTCCACAAACCCTTTGTGAAGACATCCTAAGGCTTTAGGCTCATAGTAACATTGTGCCCCGCATCCCAGAGTTACCCTGCCGACTTACAGTCTCTTGCCTGAAGGCATGGGAACTGGGTCCTTTGTGATTCTTAACAAGATCTCGGTAGGGCTAACATGTGTGAGATGTCTTTGTGCATGCATAGGCTCAGCTCCCTAGAGTAAATGTGCATAGGTAGGTATATATGAATTTCCAAGGTTCAGATCGGTAAAAGAAACCACTTGGACCAGAGGGTTTTATGTTTATTTTGGAGTACCTGACTAAGTCAGCCTGTTTCCTGCTTGCCGGTTCGTATAACCCCCAACTGAGTGCATTCCTTGCAACGTGTGGTGGTACATGCACCTTGATTGTGGGCATGCTGGAGGCAGGTTTCTATGCTGTGGATAATGTTAGGGAATTCACCCCAGTTTATGGTTGCCCATGAATTGTATGTACTGCTTCCATTGCTCTATGAAGCAAAGCATCGATACATTAGTTTTTTTTTAGAACATTTGAAGCTATATGTTTTCAAAACAATGGAACCATACATAGTATATTTGTAGCAGTTTTCCTCAGATGTTCGATGTGTAAAGCTATAGAAAGTGATATGAAGGTTTGATTCTATCAGCTTTCAACAACGTAGGATTGCAACTTTGAAATGCATTTGACTTTTTGGAACAGTCAGGAATTCAGAGCTAAGTTTGTCTATTGAAGGAACATCCAGTTGAAGATTTTCAAAAGAATCTCAAAACCCTATCTGAGAACCATTAAGAAGTGCAGAAATTGTGGAACATCTCAGTCCCACTAACCTTCCTCTAATATCTCAACAATTCAACTACATGCCTCCATATACATATGTTGCTTCCCTGACGACAGGCAAGCTGGTTTTCTGAACATGGTAGAAGCACTAGAGATGATATCCAAAGAATGGTTGAGCAAGACCTGTCGGGCCATGATCTTACTAGACTTTCCAGTGGCATGCAACACCGTTGACCATCCCACTCTCCTTGGTCATCTCTTTCCTCTTGACATTACAAATAAAGTCTTAGTTGGCCTACTGTCATGACCGCAGCCTCCAAGGAGTCAGATTTAGCCCAACTGCCTCGGAAGCTGGGTCACAACTTCATTTTCAGGCACCCATCGGCTCCCATAGGGGCCTTATGGACCTTGTCCTGGCGCCAGTGGCGCCAGGCTCATAAGGGGACCCAGTCCCGGCACAGGACGTGCCGGGCTCATGATGTAAGGAATGGTGCTTGGGTGGACCTACCGGCTGCAGACCATGCTGCTCACTCACCTGCAGGATGAAATCCTCATCCATCCATGGCTGGAACTACTTTACCTTCTGGGTGTGGCCAGCACCACTCCCTGGGACTGGATACTGGAACTATTCTGGAAGCTGGGACTTCTTACCTGGGCGAGGCTGCTGTGGAAGGAGACACCTAAGCACTCCAGTAGGACTATTTAAACCACGCCCGATCAGAGCAACGTGCTTCACGTTATTCTGCAATAGCAGCAAGACGCTCACCGTGTCAGCTCCAGAGAATCTTCAACTTCTGCATCTAGGGAAGAGAAATCCGTAATCTTACCTTCTGAAATACCATCTTCGTCTTCTGCAGCATCTGAGAAGGGAAAAGAACACCAGGTTTGCACGAGATAAAAACCAGCGCAGCTCTTACCCAATCCATCGGTGCATCTCAAGCCACGGGCTGCAGCTTTCCATTTTTTTTTCGGCACCCTGTGGAAGCAAGGACATTGGTTAGCAACCATCTTGAAACTTTCCCTACCTGCGCTGCATTCTTCTCGCCTCCGCCGACGCTGCTACTCGCATCTGCAAAACAAAAGGACATCATTAAGAAATACAAACTCCATCCATACGCACGTGTTTTGGGCAGCTCTCATCTATCTCAATCCTCGGCGCATTCCTCGACATCTATTTTTTCCATCCAGCTGCTTCTGCAACCTGAAAAAGGAAAAGAGACATTAAGAAGTGCTTTAAACTTCGAATTGACATTTTCTACTTACTTGCCTGCAATACCTTCGCCATTCCATCGCTCTCCGGACCTCCATATCCAAGCAACCGCCGTTAGTGCTGCTAACGACGTCCTAGCTTCAAATCTTCATCCTCTGCAACCAAGAGGCTAGACAATTAACCAGTGAAGTAACTGGCTTCGGCGCCCCTGCACAGACGCAGAATGGAGAGCTCCGCTTTCACCTATATAAGGTGAGCACGTTTAGCCTACGAACTACTTGGGGAGTACCAGGAAGGGGAGTCAGCTTGCCCAGTCAGGTTTACATATCCTATTAACCCCTTGCTCTCCTAATTGCAGACACCTCACCCTTCAGATCAAGGTCTCAGTGAGGAGAGGGCCTTTCCAGGGTGGCATCCGAGGCCTGCGCGTGACCCTAGAAGACTCCGAGAACCCCCAGCCCAGACCTGCGCCTCCGAGGGATTCAGGTGAGCGTTACAGAACGCGAAGCCTACCGCAATATTCCCACCCAGGCGCAATGGAAACCTCGGACACAGATCAACTGGCTCAATTGCTTGGGGAACTAAGGGCAGAAGTACACGCATCTCGCCAGGAAACAAACGCTTTACGAAGGGAGTTGATCCTTGCCAAGGAACGGACTGATGATCTGGCCAGACAGTTGCTACAGGCTCAAGCGGGACAGACGCCACTGCCTCCCTATGGAGGGGGCGGCCCTCCTACAACCTCAAGTAATCCGGTGCAAATTAATCTGCCAGGAAATGTGCCTTTGGCCCCGCCCGAACGTTTTTCCGGTGAACCAAAGCGATATGCAGTATTCATCAATCAATGCCGCTTGCACTTTCTGTGTAGACCCGCCGCATTCCCAACGGACCAAGCCAAGGTAGCGTTTGTACTTTCCTATCTTAGCGGTAGTGCTGCAGACTGGTCCATTCCTCTCGTGACACAGGATGACCCGCTCCTCTATAACTTTCAAGACTTTCAGACCAGTATGGAAAAGTTGTTCGCAAGACATTCGCAGGGGCAGGCCTTTGACAATGAACTCCTGTCACTCAGACAAGGTAATCAGGATCTCCTGGCTTACATAGCGTCCTTTAATAGACTGGTGGTTGAGACCAGGTGGCCTGAAGATAAGAGAATCACGCTCTTCTACAGAGGTCTACGTGGGGAACTTAAAGACGTTTTAGCTCAGGTGGTGAATCCGCCGCAAGACTGTTCAGATTATATCGACCTACTGGTCCAATTAGATCATCGGCTACAGAACAGGAAGACCAATCGATCCAGATTTGAAACCCGGGTACTTTCAAGACCTCAGAGCTCCGCTAAAGGGAATGACTCCGTGGAACCAATGCAAATAGGAGTAGTAAAAGGACCATTAACCCAGAAAGAACGGGAAAGAAGAAGGCAATTACAGCTGTGCCTATACTGTGGGAATTCTGGACATTTCCTTCGTGATTGCTCAGTGAAACCGGTCAAGAAGACCGTAGGAGCTTCTGATAAAACTGCTGAGAAACTGGAATCGGTAAACGACCTCGCCCGACAAGCGTAGAGGTCCGCTTGCCAAGCGTTAGAACCAGTTCCTTGACCTCGCATTTGGTAATGCCCATGGTCCTCATATGTCCCAATAGACCAGATCGCATGCATGCTATCAAAGTATACATCGATAGTGGAGCAATCGGTAATTATGTGGACCACGACTTGGCTACCAGGATGGATCTTCCCCTACGTCCCAAGATGGTAAAGGACGTAATCACTACAGTGGATGGTACTGAAATAGCTTCCGGACCAGTTTCTCATACCACCATGGAGGTAACGTTGTTATGTCAAGGCGGACATCGGGAGAAGATCGTGTTTGATGTAATCAAGGCCCCGCAGTTTCAGGTGATTCTAGGAATGCCTTGGTTGGAAAAACACAATCCTCAGATAAACTGGCGAGCCAAGGTGATTCGGTTTCCAGAATGCGCTTCAACCTGTTATCCTCAGCCCGAAATCAAGCTAGCAGCCATCACTTCCGAGGACCCCCGATTACCTCTAGAATACCAAGAGTTCAGCGACGTCTTTCAGAAAGATCAAGCCAACACCCTGCCTCCACATCGGTCATACGACTGCCAGATAGACCTGATACCTGGGTCCACCCCTCCGTGCAGTAGAATATATGCCCTCACTGAACCAGAAAACCTCCATCTCAGGCAATACTTCAGGCAATACTTGGACCAGTACTTGGCTAACGGATTCATCCGCCCCTCGAAATCCCCGGCTTCCTCAGCTTTGTTCTTCGTCCCGAAAAAGGAAGGTGACCTAAGAACATGTATCGATTATCGCGCCCTGAACCTGATTACAGTCAAAAACCGATACCCGTTGCCCTTGATTCCTGAATTATTGGACCAGGTAAAAGGCGCCTGCATATACACAAAGTTAGACCTCAGAGGAGCTTACCATTTGGTACGCATTAAGGAGGGCGACGAATGGAAGACGGCCTTTCGCACTAAATATGGATTATTTGAGTATCAAGTAATGCCCTTCGGACTATGTAACGCACCGGCCGCTTTCCAGTTTTTCATGAATGATGTCCTCAGAGAACTTATTGATGTGTGCATAGTCGTTTATATTGACGACATCCTGGTATACTCAGCCTCAGAATCTGATCATCGTAGACACGTCACAGCGGTTTTACAGAGACTTCGCCAACACCGCTTGTTTGCTAAACTGGAGAAGTGCACCTTTCACGCAAAGGAAGTGGAATTTTTAGGGTTCATCTTATCACCCAACGGAGTTCACATGGACTCAAGAAAAGTGGATGCTATCACCAAATGGCCTTCCCCAACTTCCGTGAAAGGTGTGCAGAGCATGCTGGGCTTCGCTAATTTTTACCGAAGGTTCATTCCTGAATTCTCTCGGGTAGTCCAACCTATCACGGCTCTTCTGAAAAAGAATAAAAAATTCGAGTGGACTCCAGAAGCCGAACAAGCATTCCGAGAATTAAAAGCTAAATTCATCTCTGCTCCAGTCTTAAGGCATCCCCGTCCAGAACTTCCCTACATCGTCGAGACAGATGCTTCCAGTCTTGCAATGGGGGCGGTGCTGTCACAAAGAGACCCCGAAACGCACCAGTTACATCCTATAGCCTTTTGGTCTCGCAAATTTTCGGCTCCTGAAATCAACTACACAATTACGGACAAAGAACTCTTGGCAATTAAGTCCGCCTTTAAGGCCTGGCGGCATTATCTTTTGGGAGCCCGGCACACAGTAACTGTAATCACGGATCACCGTAACCTCCAGTACCTGAAGTCAGCTAAAGCTCAATCTTCGAGGCAACTACGCTGGGCTTTATTCTTCGCAGAATTCGATTTTGTAATCACATTTCGACCAGGCGTTAGGAACGGAAAAGCAGACGCCCTTTCCCGGATAGGGGTAGACGAACTTACAGCTAATCCGGAGCCGGTGCCAATAATTCCTGAACAAAAGATACTAGGAGTAATCAACACATCATCCCTCGAAGAAATTAAAGCAAGGGTCAATCAACTCATAACTCCCGAAGATTCATCGAATTGGCAATTGAAAGGAAAGGATTTTACAATAGATCAGAACCTACTGTATTTCCAAGGAAGACTATTCTTACCCTGCGCTGACTTACAAAAACAGGTCATCACCTGCTACCATGATTCTCTAATGGAAGGACATCCTGGAGTTGCCAAAACCTCAGAGAAAATTAAAAGGCATTTTTGGTGGCCATCTTGGAGAAAAGATGTTAAGGAGTTTGTGGCTTCTTGTGGTATCTGCGCACAAAACAAGAGTCAGAAGGAAAAACCAGCAGGATTATTACGTCCAATAGACATTCCACCAGGCCCTTGGCACACGCTCTCGATGGATTTTATCACGGATTTACCCCCTTGCTCCGGATACAACACAATTCTAATGACCGTGGACCTTTTTTCAAAGATGGCTCATTTTATCCCATTGAAGGGTTTACCTACAGCTTCCATTCTAGCCCGAGAATTTCTTGAAAACATTGTCCGGTTGCACGGTTTCCCTTCAGTACCAATCTCTGACCGAGGGAGCCAATTCATTTCCCATTTTTGGCGGAGTTGTTGTCGTTTAGCACAGATTGATGTACGACTTTCCACCAGCCATCATCCTCAAACCGATGGGCAGACTGAGAGAACTAACCAAACTCTAGAACAATATCTGCGCTGCATGTTGCATCAATCCGAGGGTACTTGGAAGGATGTCCTTTAGATTGCTGAATACGCTTACAATAATTCAATCCATTCTGGGACAGGAAAAACCCCTTTTTTCCTGCTGTATGGAAGTCATCCTCGAACCTCAAATCTGGACCCACCTGAAGCTCTCGGAACACCTGCTGTTGACCATCTGCATTCGACGATAACTCAAGCATTTAAAGAAGCCACAGCTCATCTTCAACGAGCTAAAGAATCATACAAAAAAGGAGCAGACCAACATCGAAAAGAGGCTCCTCAATATCAAAAAGGAGATCAAGTCTGGCTGTCCACTAAACATTTATCTTTAAAAGGGCCACGCACCTTCAACCCAAGATATTTAGGACCCTACTCGATCACGGCCGTGATTAACCCAGTGGCTGTCAAACTAGAATTACCTACTCGAATGAAGATACATCCTGTCTTCCATGTTTCTCTCCTGAAACCTGTGCAACCCGGAACCCGTTTGACTAAACCTCCTGAGCCAATCCAAGTTGACGGAGAACCCGAAATTGAAATTCGAGACATCTTGGACTCCAAGATTTCCAAATCAAGACTATACTACCTGATTGATTGGAAGGGATATGGACCCCAGGAGAGATCTTGGGAACCCTCAGAATATGTACATGCACCTCGTTTAGTCCGAAAATTTCATCGGGCTTTTCCCAACAAGCCAAAACCGCCGGAAAAGACAAGCTTGGGAGGGGCCTTGAGGGGGGTACTGTTATGACCGCAGCCTCCAAGGAGTCAGATTTAGCCCAACTGCCTCGGAAGCTGGGTCACAACTTCATTTTCAGGCACCCATCGGCTCCCATAGGGGCCTTATGGACCTTGTCCTGGCGCCAGTGGCGCCAGGCTCATAAGGGGACCCAGTCCCGGCACAGGACGTGCCGGGCTCATGATGTAAGGAATGGTGCTTGGGTGGACCTACCGGCTGCAGACCATGCTGCTCACTCACCTGCAGGATGAAATCCTCATCCATCCATGGCTGGAACTACTTTACCTTCTGGGTGTGGCCAGCACCACTCCCTGGGACTGGATACTGGAACTATTCTGGAAGCTGGGACTTCTTACCTGGGCGAGGCTGCTGTGGAAGGAGACACCTAAGCACTCCAGTAGGACTATTTAAACCACGCCCGATCAGAGCAACGTGCTTCGCGTTATTCTGCAATAGCAGCAAGACGCTCACCGTGTCAGCTCCAAAGAATCTTCAACTTCTGCATCTAGGGAAGAGAAATCCGTAATCTTACCTTCTGAAATACCATCTTCGTCTTCTGCAGCATCTGAGAAGGGAAAAGAACACCAGGTTTGCACGAGATAAAAACCAGCGCAGCTCTTACCCAATCCATCGGTGCATCTCAAGCCACGGGCTGCAGCTTTCCATTTTTTTTTCGGCACCCTGTGGAAGCAAGGACATTGGTTAGCAACCATCTTGAAACTTTCCCTACCTGCGCTGCATTCTTCCCGCCTCCGCCGACGCTGCTACTCGCATCTGCAAAACAAAAGGACATCATTAAGAAATACAAACTCCATCCATACGCACGTGTTTTGGGCAGCTCTCATCTATCTCAATCCTCGGTGCATTCCTCGACATCTATTTTTTCCATCCAGCTGCTTCTGCAACCTGAAAAAGGAAAAGAGACATTAAGAAGTGCTTTAAACTTCGAATTGACATTTTCTACTTACTTGCCTGCAATACCTTCGCCATTCCATCGCTCTCCGGACCTCCATATCCAAGCAACCGCCGTTCGTGCTGCTAACGACGACCTAGCTTCAAATCTTCATCCTCTGCAACCAAGAGGCTGGACAATTAACCAGTGAAGTAACTGGCTTCGGCGCCCCTGCACAGACGCAGGATGGAGAGCTCCGCTTTCACCTATATAAGGTGAGCACGTTTAGCCTACGAACTACTTGGGGAGTACCAGGAAGGGGAGTCAGCTTGCCCAGTCAGGCTTATATATCCTATTAACCCCTTGCTCTCCTAATTGCAGACACCTCACCCTTCAGATCAAGATCTCAGTGAGGAGAGGGCCTTTCCAGGGTGGCATCCGAGGCCTGCGCTTGACCCTAGAAGACTCCGAGAACCCCCAGCCCAGACCTGCGCCTCCGAGGGATTTAGGTGAGCGTTACACCTGAGTCCTTCATAAAAGAATGAACACAAGTGGTGGCCCTGAGTCATATGCGAACCAATCATGTCTCAGCCAGGGCACAACCTGGTGCACACCCGACAAAGCTGGGAAGAGGACCTACAGGAGCCCATGACAGACAAGGAGTGGGAAAGAGCGATGACGTACCACAACAAAGTGTCAAAAAACATGAAACTTCAACTAATACAGCTATACATGACCCACAGGGCGTGCTTGACCCCTCGGAAAATTGCGAAAATAAGCAAGGCCGCAGAACAACGTCGTCCAAAATGCAGCCTAATTGATGCAGACCTGGTGCATATGTTCTGGTCTTGTGGTATAATCCAGCAGTACTAGGAAGACATAGCTCAAATACTAGCCAAGGCAGATATAATCCTAGAAATGCGTTCCCATACAGCCTGTCTGCTGGGTATCTTCGCACGTCCAAAAAAGGCAAAACATGTAAGCAAACTGAAAGACCTGGCATATATTCTGGCAAAACAAAGGATAGCAATGGGCTGGAAAGCACACAGGGGTCCCGAGGCACGACTGTGGTGGAGAGATCTCCAGAAGTGGTCAGTGGCAGAGACCACAGTGTGGAAGGAAGAAGCACGTCAGGGTAGAGCGGGACAACATGCAGACTTGGACTCTTGGAGACATTTGCTTCAGGAAATTTCAGCTTCCGCACATAGCAAAACGCGGGAGGAAACTGGAACCCTGCCTTCTGAGATGGCGAGGGAACAAGGTCAAGAATAGTCGACACTGACAATAATGGAACTGGCAACTAGAACGAACAGGAGCGGAGGGGGAAGCGGACTTAATTTTTTCATGTGCGTTGTTAATAACATTCATGAGCATGTCTGTAACTTATGGAAAATGTTAATAAAATACGTGCAAAAAAAATGGTGACGCTGAGTCAGTACCACAAGGGTCCTCCATCAGCCGTTTTTTTATTCAATCCTATCATGAAGCCTTTGGTTGATTTGATAATAGCCCATTCCTAGACATTCTAAATGTGTGTCGAGGATACCTGGCCAATCTCTGTTTAGGAAACAACTTTGTGGGGTCACTTAGAGAATTTTAAGAAGCTGCATGGAAGATGTTGGTTGTTGGATGAACCACCATTGTGTCAAATTTAATCTAAGACAATGGTTTTGCTCTGTGGCTCCAATGTTCACAGTGTTATACATACCGACCCAGAGCAAACTTGAATTTCTAATCTTTGAGCTTCTTCTTCATGCCCCTGACCACCTCTGGGCACCCAGGTGTGTGAACAGAAAAAAAAACATTCAGAATACCGGTGTGATCCTCCACGCAAATTAATCTGAATTGGGCAACACGTGAAAACCTTTGTGAGGGATTACCTAAATGAACACCTGTGCAAAACGTAGTTTTAAACAGTTTCCCTAGTGTACATATGTTCTAAACCTGCCATTCTAGGGATAGTTTATGACTATCATGCATATATATACAGTGAAGAAAATATATAAATCATAGCAAGAGAGTTAATCCCTGAATTACTTGTAATTTATTTAGATCTAGTATTTGTCATTGCCATGTGTAGTACCAGCCAACACACAACGTAACCATCGTTGAGATCAGGGCTATTTTAAGCACTTTGGGGCCTGAGGCCAGACATTTTTGGAGCCCCCCTTCACCCAACCAACTGAATTTAAGGATCCAATGATCACCCCTCGTGGCGATGACAAGCCATAGCTTGACATGCTGCAATCAAAATAAGCATGGGTACTCCCTTTCAGTCCCCTTATCTGCTTTATTCTTGCTGTAATCAGACTGATAAACAAGTAGCATTTCCCGGGCTATATTTGCAGTCCACAACAAGGGCACAGGACACCTTTCATCAATCGAAGCCACAAGGAAGGCACAAGAGCCATAGTATAAATGCTGGACACAGATCATATGAAAAAGGTGCACATAATCCAGAATAGGCAGGCAACTCAGATCTGCTGCCTGACACTATGCAAAAGTACTCAAGCATGGATACAGGAGACCAATTGGAAGCGAGGAGAAAGCTACAAACACCACGGCATAGTTAGTGGATAAAGAGTAGAAGCTACCAGGAATGTGTCCGCATTCAGACGTACTTAGATTAGAAGAGGCACATGGTTTTCAAGTAGTGTTCCTATTAGAGAGCAAAGAACCAAGTGGCTGTGGTGCGCAATACATCAATGCTCACTGTCATTATAGAAGAAGCAACACCATATCCAGGGAACCCATGAGAGGCTTTTCTGAAGATCATACCCTGAGAATGAAATCCCTCTGAAGGGCAACCATTTTGAAAGGTTTAGTGACTAGCAATTTTGGCAAGTTAGGCAATTGGAGGTCAAATGAGAAGTCCAGACAATGCATTGGTTTAGAGTTGACGCTGGGATTTGCACTCACTCTGCAATTTCTGCACTGTGAACGTTTTTTTGAGTTCTTACCATGAACTAAAATATTCTCATTTTATATTACTAACTTGGAATGTACACCAGTAACGTAATTGAACATGACAATCTTTTTAAAACAAAATGTTATAGAAGTGTTTAATGCAAAAAGGGAATTATTCTAGCTTCATAGTCTCCATTATCAAGGGAAGTGTACAAATTCCAACATACTAAGACCCTTATTCTCAGAGCATTTTCCAATGGGGTTTTGCCATTATAAAATGCTTCTTGTAAATGAGGCTATGAGTGACGCGATCTTAAAAGATTTTATCTTAGTTTCTTTTCTATTTTCTATTTTTTAAATATGCCCAAAACACAGGCTTGTGGAATTGTTATTTATACATGTGCAGACATAAGACATAAAACTGAATTGTACAAAAAAGCAAACCGTTTTTTGTGTCAATGAGCAGACCTTTAAAAATGCTTGCCAGAGGCGCGCAATATTTGGTCCACTTTCTTCTTAACTTTGGAGGTGGCTGCCAAGGTTTTTACAAGTTCCCATCTGAAGAAAATACATTTCTGTACCTTTACCAAACTGATGATGTGTTTGTTTTTATATCAACTGCTATCTGGTGCAGGTACATTCCCACTAATAGCACATGCTGTACTACAAAACAAAGTACATATACATTCAGGTATATCAACTTCGGACATAGGAGAGGCTGGACATGGTATTGTAATCCTGCATATAAACACAGATCTCTGCAAGCCGTGCTTAACACAGTGAGCTAACTTCAGAAACATTGTGGAGCAGAAATCTGTCAATATGCATTTCAACTTTGGCTATTGCGCATGATCAATGTATTCCCCATAGAAATGCTACAATAGTTGTGCTGTAGTGAACACCCACAAAATGAATACCACAGTGAACTCAGAAAGCATTACTGGATTAATTGATCAGATCAGAATGTACTTGTCAACAACAGACAGGCACCAGGTTTAGAACCTCAGCAGCACATAATCAAATATCCTAACATTTAAGTTTGGTGAACAATGGGAACTGACTTCTTTAGCTCAGGCAGCAATGAGGTGCGCTCCTCCAAGGTGGAGGAGGGGGGCGGCACGGGGCAGGTGCCTCTTTTGCCCTCCCATCAAGACATTTCTGACTGAGAGACAAGAAGCTGTGTCTCAGTGAACATCCTCCAGCACAACTTTTTTTCACATAAGACTAAACACAAACTAACTATACTGCTCCACTCTCTCCATTGTGTAGCACTAGCACAACCCATAATAGTCATGCACAAGGTTTCTGCCATAACCACCATGTTGAAACATCTACCGTCTTGGAGAGTAGGCAATCACTACTATCATTATTATGGTGCCAAGCCCATGCAGATCTACATTGCTGGGCTTAAACTTGTATGTGTGCGTGCGTGCCCATTTTATGACCACGGCAATGGTAATGTAGAGGTTTAACCATTCAACCTTTCATTTAATGATTTTTTCTGTGAACCATTAAAAATTAAAATTGCATTAGTGGCATTTTCTTTAAAAGAAAACAATAATATTATCAGATGTGCAAAGTATCATTTTCCATCCAACAGGGAACAGTGGACTATTTAGTTTGTAATTACTGTACTGTATTTTTACAATCGAAACACATTGCATGATTGAAATATCCACTACTATGTGTGGTGCAAATCTAGGGTGGGCTGAACTTTCCACTGTGATTGATAGAACGTGTATCTCCAGTGGGATTACTACATTTCGATGATACAGTTCATGGAGTAATAATAATAATATTAATGTTGGGTAGCAAATACTTTATTTCATTCAAGTGATGTGACACACGAATACAAGACATATAATCCATTTGCCAGTAACATGATACCGTGGCCTCCTCCTTCTTAGTGTAGTGAGAGTAGTAACGACTAGACACTCCTGATCCGGTCCAATCTGTCTGTATATAACAACTTAACAGACCATAGTAAAATATTATTTACAGCTGACTGCTTCATCACAGGGAAGAATAGTTAGAACTGATTGTTGGTAGATGAAAGTTAGCTGAACTAATAACATATACATGAATTGAGACTTATGATACTGCCCCTCTACAGTATGTGCCATATACCAGCATTTTCTGTGTATGAGAGTTTGAAATGGGGATGTATTTGAATTCAGGCTAATGATACGATTTGTAGAAAGCGCTCAGTTTGTCTCAGCCAACGCTGCCCAGCTCCAACACGTGCCTACAGTGTAGTTCCTGTATGTTGATGATGAGATGGCTTGATGTGGGCATACACTTCTCCCCTGTGTAAGAGCCATTGCTACCTCCACTCCAATCTAATAAGGCCAAGAGACCTTCATAGGTTTGACTTAAGCTTCTGAGGCTGCACATCATCAATTGACCCCTTTGATGTGCAAATGCAGCAGACATTGTTTGAGGGCAGGAAGGTGGAGCAATGGCTGTAGATGCGCCAACCTCAGGAGCTCTATGACTCAAAAATAAAGCCGCCAACCTCTGTAGAAGTCTGACAAAGTACATACAAAGGGCTTGATTCATGGAACGTTTTCCTATGGGATTGCGCCATTATAAAACACTTCCATGAATCAGGCCCAACGTGTTTAAAACTCAACTGACCACTGTGAAATACTGTTTTCAGTTGGCTGCTTCCCCAAAATAATATTGGGTAAGAGAGCATTAGTTGATCAAAAGAAGCCAAAACCGAGGAAAAACAATGAATTTAGACGAGTGGTACCCTTCTGCTGTTTATGTCCCGTACCAGAATTGGCCGTGTAGGAATATGCGTACTAGGTTTTAAGTAACTACTGGATATTAAATCCTTATTGTTAGTGAGAAGGCTTTTTGAGTGCAGAACCCCTCTCCCTGTGTCAGGGTCATCACTTGCCGACTCTGCTCCCACCTACAAATGTAAAAGAGTTTCATGCCTTGATGTTTGTCAGGCTACAGATCAACACTTTCCTCATCGCCCTTTGATATGCAAATGCAGTTGACACTGTGTGGGGTGGAACAGATGAGCATCACCTACTCACACATTACCTTTGATATGCAAGTAAATTGCAGGAGCTGAGTACAAATTAAAACAAAGTCACCATCATCTGGAAGGTCGGTGCAAATAAAAAGGAGAAACATATTTTGTGCACGCAGACTCAACTGACCACTGTGAATGGTTGTTTTCAGTTCATGATATCAAATAAACATTGGGAAAAAGAAGATTGGCTGACCAAAGATAGGTGATCCAAGGAACATCTACACATTTGTGCCTGATGACCTCCTTTTACAGCATACATACCATATCCCCATTCGTTTTTAGTTTTGTATTTATTTATTTATTTATTCACATTTGTTAAGCGCACATCAGACCGAAGGCATCGTGGCGCTGGTTACAGTGTTTCTTAAACTTAGTTACATACAGTTGTGCCCTTGGTTACATTGGGCGAAGGCTATGCTTTAGGTTCATGAACATAGAGAGCACGACAGTGGGCAGGTTAGTTGAAGAGAGCAGTTTTGAGTTGTTCCGGAAAGAGAGGAGGAATGTTTCTGCTCTGAGGTTGGTGTGCAGTGCGTTCCAAAGCTTTGGTGCCAGGTAGGGGAAGCCTATACCTCCTGCCTTGGATCTATTGATGCGTGGTATGGTGAGACGGTTGGTGTATGTAGATCTGGTTGGTCTAGTGGACTGGGATCTTAGCAGGGTGTCGGATAGGTAGGATGGTGCTGTAAGGTTGATGCATTTGTGTGTCGTGGTGAGGATTTTGAATGCAATCCTATCCTTGACTGGGAGCCAATGGACAGCTTTCCTGGCTAGGGTGATGTGCTCTCTTTTTGGTATGCTGAGAGCTTCTCTGAGTTCATTATTTTGGGTGGTTTGGAGTCTTGATAGGTTGTTCTTGGATGTGCCGGCTAGGAGCGCGTTGCAGTAATCCAGTTTAGCTCCAATGGTGGCTCTTGCAATGGACAGGCAGTTATCTTTTGTTAAGAATGGTTTTATTGCGTTGATGAGTTTAGTGCTTAATGCCGAGCCCGAGACTATTGCGCTTACTTGTTTATCCATAGAAAGTGTGGCATCTATGTGGACTCCTAGTGTTTTAACTGATGATAGGACTGGGATTATGCAGTTGTCTATGTTAAAGTTGATATATAGTGGGTTGAGGTTGGCGAGGGTGGGCTTCTGGCCTAAAATGAGGATTTCCGTTTTGTCCCCATTCAAGCAGAGGCCGTTAGTGGCAATCGAGGCTTGTATGGTGGAGTAGATTAGTTGATGGGAGGTGGAATCTTGATGATAGTTACCAGTCATGGGCAGGAGTATCTGCGTGTCGTCAGTGTAATTCGTGTAGGTGATCCCCATAGAGTCCAGCTTGTCGAATAGTGGCTTGGTAAAGAGGTTATATAGCATTGGGGCCATGCAAGAGCCTTGCAACCCCGCAGTGGATGATGGATGGCCCTTTTAGGAAGGAGGTTACCCATGAGGCAGCGTCTTTAGAAAAGTGTGCTGCATGTGTTAGATGGTTAGTGAGAGTGTTGTGATCTACCAGGTCAAATGCTGCTGATAGGTCGAGGAGGAGGAGGAGAGCAGGCTTGCCTTTGTTGAGGATGTTGGTGATTTCGTTTTTTAGGTCTAGAAGGGCGGTTTCAGTTCCACGTCCCTTACGGAATCCAGATTGCCTTTTACCTAGGATTGCGTTAGATTCCAGGTAATGTTGGATTTGTATATGAGCGGCTTTGTCAAGTAATTTTAGAAGGAATGGAACTGTGGTTATGGGTTGATAGTTGTTGGGGTTCGCGGGGTCAAGTGTAGGTTTTGTTAGGAGGGGGCGCACCCAGGCCTCTTTGAGGGTGTCTGGGACTATTCCTGACCTAAATGATGCATTGATGAACGCAGTGAGGATAGGTGCGAGCTGCTCAGCACATTCTTACGTCACCCTTACATAGTGAGGGTTTGAGATGTTTAAGGATGTTGATGACCTCAGTAATGGAGATTTCGGTGAAGGTGAACTTGGGTAGGTTGTTGGCTTTGACATTAGGTTTCATAAGTGTGTGTGAGCTTTGTTTGGGTAAGGAGTTGTAGTGGTGTGATATCTTTTTTTGGAGGAGGTTGATTTTTTCTAGCATGGCTGTTTGTATACCTGTGCACCAAGCCTCGTCCTTGACGATCTCGTCTGGGCATGTGGGAGGTATGGTTAGTTCTTTAAAGATACAGAATAGCTCTTTAGATTGAGAATTAGCCACAGTGATGCGCTGGTTGTAGGCTTCGGATTTAGCTAGGAAGATGGCCTCTTTGTATTTTTTGGCTATGGCTTTGAATATATCTTTTGTGTTGTTGCAGGGATTACGTTGCCAATTTTTAAGCGCTTGGCATTTGTCTGTGCGCATTGATTGGAGATCCTCAGAGAACCAGGAGTTGGAGTGGAAGGATTTTTTCTCTTTTTTGCTTTCAAGGGGGGCGGCAGTGTTGACTGCCCTTGTGATGGAATCTTTAAATATTTCAGCAAGTGTATTAGGGTCTGATGAGAAAGGGGGCTTTAGACAGGGCACGTTGAGTAGTGCGCTGATGTTGGCTGCTGTGAGTTTTTTGGCACTTCTAGCTAGAGTAGCCGCAGCTTTGGTGGGCACTCTACTGCTCATAGTGCTGGGGATATCGAAGAGGATGAGATTGTGGTCTGTCCACGGGAGGCTAGTGTTGGCTGTGATTGCTATGTTGCAGTTGTGGTCGGAGATCCAATCTGAGGTGCGTCCTTTAACGTGTGTGGGCGTTACGATTTTTTGAGAGAATCCTAGGTTGTGGAGGTCCTTGGCTAGAGATAAGGCAACTTTGTCCTTGAGGTCGTTGAATCCTAAGTTTAAGTCTCCTAGGAGGAGTGATTTCGGATATTTTTTAATGTTGTTTCCTACGAGGTGGTTAATTTGGCCTTGGAAGTTGGTGGCGGGGCCAGGTGGACGGTAAATAGCATGAATATTAATAGTGTAGCTAGGCGATGGTGCTAGTTTGATAGATAGGATGTCAACATTTCCCTCTTCTTGGAGTGGTGTGGTTCTTATGGGTAGGGTTTCTTTGTGTATAAGGGCAACCCCCTCTCCTGTTTTGGTCATTCTGTCTTGTCTGATGATTGCATACCCTGGAGGTAGGGCTAGAGCGATGACGGGGCCAGACTCTTGGTGAAGCCATGTCTCGGTAATGGCTAGTATGTCTAGGTCCATGGAGGTTAGTAGGTCATGTACTTCTATGGCGTGGGCATTGAGGGATCTTACGTTGAGGAGAGCGCACTTGTATGGAGTATGGCCGGAGTTCTGTGGTCCTAGGGTAAGAGGATTCGGTGTAACGGTAGCGTTAATTGGGGCGCAGGGATTACTGCTGGGTATATTGACTGTAGACTTACTACTGTGGTATGAGGTAGTGTTCCTTTGATAGTGGGGTGTACTAACTTTCGTGGTACGTGAGCTACGTCTGTAGTTTCAGAGTGTTGTGTGTGCCGTATTGGCTTGGTGTTGGATGGAAGCTGTGCGGGCTCTGAGTCTGACTAATCTAAGGTTCGAGTCTGGTGTCAGTGCCGTGAGTTGTAGTGGCAGTGTGGGCTTGCGCACGCGGTCCATTATAGTTGGGTGTACCTGTGAGTGTAGGTCGTGAGGGTGGTGCTCTCAGTTGCTGCTGAATAGTGTGATCATGAGGGTTAGTAGCGCACACAATAGGCAGGTGTGGAGGAGCGAGGAGAACATACTGAGTGTGAGTTTGTTACGCGGGGCAGGCTATCACATTGCTGGCAGCCTATCACAATGCTGGCAGGCTATCACAATGCTGTCTAGAGAGACTCTATGCATTAATATTTGCAGGCAAGCGGTGGTGACTTACGATTACTGTGCCTTCCATGTGGTAAGACTGTGCGCATTGTAGTCCATAGTCATTGGCTCAGGTGCCAGAGTTCATAGATGAGTGCCTTCGTTAGAGGAGCGCAGGCAAGAGGGTTTGTGTATTCCACCGTGATGACGGGGGATGTGTGCCGGGCTTGGAGGGAGAAGAGACGATAGGTAGGCAGGGCAGCGTCTTGCGCCGTAGCGCAGTGGCAGACAGGAGGGGCCTTTGGCTCAGGGGCCTTAGGCTGCTGTGGGCCGGCTTCCGCCTCCGGTCCTCAGCACCGGTGATTATGCCGAACTGGTTGCTAGGCAACCGATGGGAACGCTCCTGGTGCGTTCGTGATGGCAGCCATCTTGCCGCAGCGTCGCTCGTCGGGTCCTTGCTAGTGCAGGGTAGCGTCTGAGGGGCAAGGTGCAGGCACAGCAGAGCTGGCCCTGTCGTGGTAGGGGCTGGATGGCTCCTGAAAAATGCAGCGGATGCCTTTAAATAATGTCGGGCGGGCTGTTTGTTGCGCCTAGCGATCAGCTGCTACTGCAGCCTGATGCAGCGTGGGGACATGGAGCTGCCTCTGGGTGGATGCAGCAGGGCTCCTGCCCATGAAGATAGTGGGCTGGAGGGGCAGACAGGAGGGGCCTTTGGCTCACGGGCCTTAGGCTGCTGTGGGCCGGCTTCCGCCTCCGGTCCTCAGCACCAGTGATTATGCCGAACTGGTTGCTAGGCAACCGATGGGAACGCTCCTGGTGCGTTCGTGATGGCAGCCATCTTGCCGCAGCGTCGCTCGTCGGGTCCTTGCTAGTGCAGGGTAGCGTCTGAGGGGCAAGGTGCGGGCACAGCAGAGCTGGCCCTGTCGTGGTAGGGGCTGGATGGCTCCTGAAAAATGCAGCGGATGCCTTTAAATAATGTTGGGCGGGCGGGCGGGCTGTTTGTTGCGCCTAGCGATCAGCTGCTCCTGCAGCCTGATGCAGCGTGGGCACATGGAGCTGCCTCTGGGTGGATGCAGCAGGGCTCCTGCCCATGAAGATAGTGGGCTGGAGGGGCAGACAGGAGGGGCCTTTGGCTCACGGGCCTTAGGCTGCTGTGGGCCGGCTTCCGCCTCCGGTCCTCAGCACCAGTGATTATGCCGAACTGGTTGCTAGGCAACCGATGGGAACGCTCCTGGTGCGTTCGTGATGGCGGCCATCTTGCCGCAGCGTCGCTCGTCGGGTCCTTGCTAGTGCAGGGTAGCGGCTGAGGGGAGTAGTAGTAGAGCGTGAACTAGCGACTCCATCTAATGATGCATTTATGGGACCGAGTCGGCTCCCCTTTGTCAATTGTACCCTGCTTGAACTTGCTTGCCAGGTGTTATGTACCTATCATCTAGTATGTGCTTATTGAAGAGGACATGGCCACTTGCGGGCAAAATCGATAAATTACCCAGACCAAACAAATGTCATAAATAGAAATACAAATACCTACTTTAATTATTTAGTAACGATTATTCATGAAATGTGTAGAGGGGATCAATCCCACAGATAATTGTCTATCCCAGAATCATACCCAGAATGGTCTATCCCAGAATCATACCTGAAATGCAAAAAGGCCTTCATTGTTGGCAAACAGTAATTTTTACAGAGGCCACTGATAGACAACTTCTTACCCTCTCCCATAACACCTGGTCCACGGTTAAAACACCCATGATTAAGCACGTTAGAAAAGGCATTTTTGTAACAGGGTGTCAACTGAACCGAATTAACATCTTAAAGGGCAGCCAGGGCACTGGAGAGATGGTGGTTGGGATAAAGCAGATATAAAATCAATAGATTTGCAAAGATACTGGATAGGAGCCAGAAGAGGCATTCTGTATATCTTATGAAAGATGTGTAGACTACTATCACACAATGATCCCTGGGACCACATGTCCCACTATGTATTTGGCAAAAAGCTGTTTGCCCATATAACAATAGTACGTTTTTCATGGGATTTGTAGCGCCTGGCCGCAACTGAGCCTTGCCAAATATTTTATGCATCAAACCAGAACTAATCCTTGAGAAATATAGCTTTTAGCTAATAGCGCCACTGAAGGAAATATCGGGGAAAAAGAGCATTAGTTGAACAAAGGTGCAGAATTGAGAAAATACATCCACACTTTGCTATGTGATACCCTTCTATAGTAGGAGTGCCATTGCTGTACTTGCCATGGGGGAGTGATAAAGAATCTACGAGTTGGGAACATTTGGGAATTCTGTCAAATGATCACATATTCAGGACTTCAAGCTGTACATGTTGGCCTATGGGAAGTGGTGAACATGTATGCTAGATTTTAAGAACAATCTGTCAAGTATGGTTTTCTTGATGATTACATGATGGGCTGTACCACGTTATTAACCAAACTAAAAAACACTTGAACACTTGTGTGCCTGAGTATGGTGTGCACAGGTGCACTGTGGAAACAGAGATGCAAAATGATAGACAGCAAGAACACCTTAATCAGACAAAGGTTAGGAAAGAATATACACTATGAAATCAGCCTCTGGCAAAGACATCCCTTTCTATACCGCCAGGCTACAGAGAGTACAAAAAGAGGCTGTCACCTTCTTCTCAGACTCTACAAATTCGACCATGTGAAGCCTCTTCATAATGTCCACAAGGGTATCCCCAAGATAGCAACACTTTACTCATCTGAGAATTCAGTCCTTGCTTCCCCACTAGAGCCTTCTGATCCACCTGCTCTTCTCTTGTGCTTAGCCCATATCAGAATTAGGCCATTTCTTGTGACCACACATTCTCAGTTCAAACCAGCCATCTCTTGAGCTCCCTCCCTCCGGGTATTAGAAATCTCATGTCAAACTAGCCTTCTGCAACGCTGCCATGACTTAAATCATCAGCCTTTAGCCCTACCTTCCACTGTGACATGTTTGTCTAGTGTAAGAGATCATCTGTCAGTGTAAGCTGCACTCTACATAGTTTCAAATGAAATAAGGTCATAAAGAAATAGTGCAGGCTGGATTGATCATTCTTTGTTTAATACTTAAGCACAGTGATGAAGGCATTAAGACTGATTCTGTCCATGACAAGCACATTATATAGCGACATTTGTTATGTATGTTCCAGGCGGGGAGCAAGGCTACTACTCAGACTTCTACCCACAGTTTCCACAAACTCTTTTGACTCCATCTCTACGACAGATATCTAGCTTTTCAAGTGCATATTTACAAAGCGTGTTTCATTGTCAATAATGTTGCAGTATGTTCACACTCTATTGGGCAATTATTTGCAGTCTGTTGTAGAGTATGTCCAAAAGAAGAATGCAGAGGTAAACCATATGCTTACAATATGAGGATAGAAAGTTGTCTGTATGATAGGTAATGATAATTGATATTCTTCATGGATACACATGACTCACCAAGAAACCCCTAAACATTAGACTTCACTGCCTCATATGCTTATGTGGAGAAATTCCTGAAAATAATGTTATGGCTCAGGAAGAGGACGGTATGGGCAATGTTACCTTTTTTATTTTTGATATTTTTGAGTTGTGTCTGGGATCTAAGCCTGGTTGAACTTCTTCACATTTGTCTCATGGACATTCAAATCTCTCCGGTTTTGATACGGTTAATTCCAAGGTCAAATCTTTTTCTGGATTTACGAGCCACACATCTCAGGTTGAATCTCGAGTTGAATTTGCTATGCCTATCAGAGGTTTTCAATCTCTTAACTGAAGTTTGAGGCGCCATATGAATTGTTAGGCTGTGAGAAAAGTATTGATGAATGCCAGTCTCACAAATGGATGGTGTTAGAAGTATTTTCAAATGCTTTGACATTTTTAGTGTCTGTGCTGCACATGCTTGATTTAGTTTGGTGCTGTTTGAAGAATGTTTTCGTTGTCTCTTCAGTGTGTTTTCCCTTTGTCTTTTAAGTGTTTGTTCAGTATTTCCAAGCTTTCCCTAAATAGAAAAAGTAAGAAACAACTCTGCCCTTTTCTTTGGTCCCTTTTCCTTTTTATTTATGCCGAGAAAACGTTAACTGGCATTTCCCCCAAAAAATAAACACACATATAAATAAAACAAAAAATGTTCTTCACCTCTACTGAGTTTGGAGCTGGTTGTTTGTTGTTGTCATCTTCCCCACATTTGTAGTGTAGTTTTGTCATTCTTGTTTTGTGTACCTGTAGTTTAGGTGTACTGTGGTGTTTTTGTGTTGTGTCTTGTTCTTTGGATATGCTTCTTTGGGCGTTCCTTAGTTTGCTCACAAGCTGCCTACAGGGAATCTCTCCTCGTCCTCTCTAGTGTCAGGCACAGGATGGACACATATTTTCATTCTCATAAGGGATATGTCATTTATATTCACTTGAAGGAACTAAATGCCTCCTGCCTCCTACAATAACTGGGTCAGGTGGATAGCTCACAGAGGGTAGATCGCTCAAGTACAACATGTGTTCCTTGAAAACAGGACATTTCCCTGCATCATGGATTAGAAACCCCAGTCAGGCTCACTCTGCCCTTCATCCTCCTGAGGTCAATACATTAAGAAACATGAGTGGGTATTAATAGTGTTAACATTTATCTCAGCACTTAGAAGCTGGATGAATCTGGCGTGAAGTTTATTTTAAATAACCATCTCTGTGGGCATCCAAGCACTCACTACTTCTGCCTACCGTTCTTTCTACTCAACAACTCTTACTCCACTCCAGTTTATTAACTCTTGCCTATTTTATGTCTCCAGGAACAGCCCCTTGTCTCGCTGAAACCTACCTTGAACTGAAAATGACCCCCAGCCACGTGTGCCCCTTTTTAGCCCATGAGGTAGATTTTCCTAAAATGTTTGAGTGAGGTTAGACCTTGTTGAAGCCCCTGAAATATGGGTGATTGGAACTTATAACAAAAATGTTCATCTCGTCCTATACCTGACAAAGGTATGACAAAGTATATAAAGGAGTGTACCTGAAAGAAGAATACCACTAACAGGGAGACCCATGGTTACTGGGAAAGTTAGTAGTTGTTATCCTTTGAAGCATTACAGTAAAAGGTTTAAAATACATCATTTGAAAGTGTATATTGAGATTGCTTGAAAGTAGTTGACAGACCATTTAAAATGATAACTTTGGTAGAGTTTACAAACCTGCACATTGTAGTAAACAGAAGATGTTCCATATGGATTATTCACGTTTTCATAATCCAGTTGTTTTATATACACCAACCAAGCCTCATGTACACACAATGAGTATCATTAACCTAAATCTCACTGGATTTCTTTCCAGTTGTGTCCCAGGCTAAGCAACCCAGATACAATTTACTGCAACCCACGATCCATATTGGCCAGGTGTTACGCTCACCTGGTCTCCGCGGGGGTGTTGGGGCATGGTTGGAGCCCTCCCTTGACCTGGCTCCTCAAAATCACCTTCCCCTTCAGAGAGTCGTTGGACCTGCGGCTCAGGAGATGGGTGTTGACCCTGCGTGAAGAGGAGAGGCAATGAGAATGGAGTGGGGATATCGTAACTTCCCCCAGCCCTTTCGTGCCAGAATACGGTGGGCAAGCACTTTCCCATAGAAGCTCACCTGTAATTTTGTGATGTTTAGCTAAGTCCTGCTTTTCCTAGCAGGGGCGCGTAGAACGGACCAAGTTACCTCACTGGCCCATGGGAGTGTTGATCCAGACCAGCTGCGACCAATCCACGTGTAAGGTAAGTCTTTAGTATGATTATAGTTCGATTAGAATGTCTGTATTCCGTCTAATAGTAATTCTTGCAATGTCTCATTCCATTTTCATAGGTACGGGGAAGTGAATCTGGATCGAAGAGAGTCTGCAAGACCTTAGAAGCTGATGGAGTTTCAACAGTGACAGGTAAGTTGATCTTTGTAAGGGAACTTTAGTCTCATGTATAATGCGGCCGTGTGAATGCATATGAGTTCTAACCTGTTTGTTCTTATTTCCTCGTAGGTGCAGGAAGAATGGTGTCCAGGTCCTTGATGAAGATTCGCAGTTGCAAGAGGGCGTCTCCGACTCCGACCGTGATGGAATGCCATGTAGAAAGAAGACCCGGCTAAGACTGTAATGGAATGGAGGTAAGAAGAAGAGTCCGGCATAGGCTGCAACGAGTTGCAGGTAAGAGGCGCACTCAGCGATGTAGCGGCTGGCAACAGGTAACATGCGCGCTCAGCAATGTATCAGCTGGCGACAGGTAAGATGCGCGCTCAGCGATGTAGAGGCTGGTAGCAGGTAGGATGCGCGCTCAGCGATGTAGAGGCTGACATCAGGTAAGACGCGTCCGCAGCGATGGAGTAGTTGAAGTGAAGACGCTTGCAGTGATGGGGTGGAAGACTGCAGGTAAGAAGCGTTCTCAGGAGAATCTCCAGGATGAGGCTATGAAATCCAGAGAGGCACAGGTAAGTACAGCGGAGAGTGTTACGCTGCTTGGAAGCATAATAACGCGAAGTGAGGGCACGTGGATAGGCTGGCCTTATATAGGCTGGTTCAGGCCCCTCCCATTAGCTCCGCCTACAAACACCACCTTGCCCTTCTTTGGGCCTGTAGCACGTGCCTTCCAGTTCTGTTCCAAGGCCATGCCCGGCCCTGCTGCACACACCCTAGGCCTAGAGTGTGCAGAGCACAGTTTAAAATAAACCTGGCGCCAGAGGCGCCAGGACTGGGTCCAATGGGAACCTGGGGATGAGGAAGGACTGGCCCCTTGACTAGTGGCCATGACACCAGGAAGCATTCAAATAGTCCTCTACGTTAGTAAATATAATTCAGAAGTGCCACCAGCTGTGATTACAAAGCACCACCCAATGCTACGTTTATAGAGCTGTGCTATGTGATGTTTAAATATCAAAATACCATATGCATCGTGGCTGAGTTATCTGACATAAATGTTTACAGTGCCATACAATTGAAGTTCATACTGTGGCAATGCAGGACATAGTAGAGTGTAATATAGGTCATCCACGATTCCTAGGACATCAGTAATACAGCACTATTGTGTCCATATGTATATAATTTCCCAGGTGGCATTTTGATTAGTGTTTAACGCTGAAAGGAAGTATCTTAATTGATAAGTTGAGTGAATTGACTGCCTAGGCAGCTACAAAACCTCTAATTGATCCATCTCAAATCATTAGGAATAAAGGATGATTTGCCAATTTGTAAGTGTTCATTGCCACCTTTGTAATCCATTGAGTAGGGATTGGGATGGATGGCTTACAACCTTTTTTATTCCAAATCTTACAAAAAGATTGTCACGGGTCATGATTGACTTGGTGCCTTAAATATACAAAAGCACTGCACACCTCCTATATAGTAGGAACCCTTTTTATTCTGCAACTGAACCTATCATGCAACCCAAAGCTAGAAGTATTACGTATTGTTATGTAGACGATATCCTGGAGCAGTCCAAGTATTATGGCATCTGAATGTATGCTTAAGCATGGTGGCCAGCACCAAAGTGGCCCAGATCGCCTAACCTTTTAATGGAAAATATGGCAACTATAAATAGAGACTTTCAAGATAAGCAGACTCTAAGATTGTCAAAGGTATTTTAGTCAATGCATCTAAGAATTTAAAAAGAGACACTTGTGATACCTCCTTCCTCCTTGGTAGATTTAGCATGGCAAAACTCTTCAAGAATCTAGGAATAAGTTTGTCTAGTACTTCCATGCCACCCGGAGGTCCCCATAATGCCTATTGTACCTTGAGCTTTGCTCATTCAAATACCTTTTGAAAACCAAGGAACTCAAGAATCTTAGGGGGGCACAGTAAGGTGGGTGAATATTATGAGACCAAAATCAGCATTGGAAAGAAGTCCAATGATGAGCGTATACCCTGCTTGAGGAAGGGTTATGTATTTTAGAACTGCTTATGCCTCCTCATTTTGCTGATCTTGGTTCCAAAGTCCTTGCTTCTACACTTCCATGTCAAAAGTTTTAGAATGTACAACGTCAATCTCGACATCTGATGAAACTTGATTGGAGAGAATTCTAAAGGGAGAATCAGTGCCAGAGTCCCTGCAAGCTACAAAACGAGCATGAACTAGTTCTTTGCCAACTAGTGCAGCACCACCAGGATTATTTTTCCTTCTCTCTCTCATGATTGATTACATGGAAATCAGGAGAGCCGGAGGGATGATATAATAATCGGGATGTTGTCCAGAGTTATTCAATGCGTCTATACCCCATACAAGGGGCTCTGGATTTCAGATGCAGAAAAGAGATACTTGAATTTACACTCTGCTATCAGATATATCGATCAGTAGTACCCGATTGATTCACAGATCACATTAAATGTCCTCGTAGAAAGGCTAATTTCTAGTGAAGATGGACAAATTCTGCTTGGTCTTTCAACCATCTCATTCAGGGCTCCTGGACTGTGACCTGTGGATAGAGATAGAAAATGCTTCTCCACCCAGGTAAAGATATTTTCCCCTGCAAAAGAAAGATATTACATTTTTGTTACACCGTGGTAATTAATATACCATTTTATAATTGCTGTTGGTTTGAATGATTGGATCCTTGATCTGAATACCGAGGAAAAGTCCTAAGAGCTTGATGGATGGCTACTTATTCTCTCCAGTTCAAAGACTGCAAGCTCTCTATGTTTTACCATTGCATTCGAGTTGAGTTTTCTCAAGAGTGACACCCGACCCCAGCTCATTGTTGTCTTTTGTCACCAGCAGTGGTTCTGGAGGACTCATAAAATAACCCTTTCTCCGGGTTTTCTGGTATTAGCCACCATTGCAGCTGCGATTTTACTTCCTCCATCATAGGTTTTATTTTCTCATAGGATTTGGTACTCACGCATCAGTGTACGAACACTTGCTTGGCAATGTGTTTTGTGTCAAACAGGGCCCAGAACACAAGAACACAACTTGTGTGTGATATTGTCCTGAAATCTTAGCCAGTATTCCCCCCCCACAAGATTCTTAGGACCAATAAAATATTTCAACATACTTCTCTTCCTTCTTCCTCCTATTGGACTGGCAAAGCTGGTTCTGTTTAGTAAATCTTCCACCATCATGTTTAGCTTTTTTTGTTTGTTCTGACACCCTTAGCCTCACTGTCTGTACTGTGCGGGTGGGGGGAGTAATGTCTTGAATTCAATACCAAACCCATCTGATTCAACATTCACAGCCCATGTGTCCTCTGTGATTCTTCTCCAGTTTTCCGGAAATGCTTGAAGGCGATCTCCTACTGAAATATCGCTTGTGTCTATGCGCACCCAATAGTCAGGAAGTCTGCTTATTTGTTGCTGATGAAGGGGTCATGGCATGAGGTTTACCTCCTCTCAACCTTGGTAGGACATGTGGCCTTGGGAAAGCTACTTGGCTTACTAATTGGATTTTTAGTTTGTCTTTAGGGCAGCCTCAAATCTTGTGATTTTCCTTGAAGTGGTTGAGAGTATGTCTGATAGTCATAAGATTTCTCCACCATCTTGTCCAGCTTAGGTCCAACAGTGTGTTCCCAACAGAAGTCATATGCAAAAGAATGTTCTTCTGATTCTGTTCTGTCATCCAATCCTTTATCTAGATGTGACAATGTGACAATGTAATGGCACAACCAGAAACGACTGCTTCTGAGACAGTGTACATTGCAGTATCTGACATGAGCTGCTTGATGCGTGAAAGGACTTTACTTCAGAAGTCTTCTTTTTTCATCATCTTATAATTGTTTTCAGATCTTTCAAGGTTACTTGGGCTATGCAGACTTGGTATTTTCTTTATCTTAATTTCAAGTTCAACCCTGTGTATACCTTTTTAAGGTATGAGTCAACATTCCGATCATTAATGTCCCTGGGATTCATGTCCTCAGCCTAAATGTGGGCGTACCTGCCAAGTTCACAACCGCATGTTCCAAGAATTCGGATTCACTCCCTTGCACTGAGCATTGTTTTGAAATTAATGCTGATGACAATTATTTTATTGGAGGCCTTGCTACCCTATTTAGATGGTTTTCCTTGTCGTCTTCATAACAGGAACCCGTGCCATTCCCATTGTATCATAATGATTGAAAACTTTGCCTTCCTCTTCTGGGTTAATTTCCTTCTCAGGTAACTCCAGGGTGGGCAAGATGTAATGCAGTAATGTTGGTCTAGCCACTATTGTTAATCAAATAACCTTTAACAAAGAGATAATAAGGTCATCAAATTGAATATCAATCACTGTTCATACTGTACATGTAAATAATAAAAAGAAAACAAAGGAAAGAACAAACATTAGATGATTTAAAAAGAAAACATTCCCTAATCTTGTCTTGAAAAAAAAGAAAACACAAAAAAATCAATGGCACATCAAAGCAACATCACAAATCAAGTGCTAATCAAATCAGTCGCTAAATTCGTAGTAATAACAAAAGTACATGCTTTAAAAACCTCCATTTTCAAATCCTAAACAACAAGCATAAACCTGTTTTTTTTTTTTAAATCACTCCTCTCCAGCTCATAATAGTCCTTCACTAGGATGTGGTGTTGTCCGTAGATAGATTCAATCTTTTTACAAAACCCACAATTGCTGTCATGGGTGAGCTACCCCACACCCTGTTGGCACGTGCTGATACCCAACCCCGGAGGTTCTGGGGGAATTTACCCGATTCTTCAACATCAGAACCTCTGAGGATTCAAAGGGAACAGCTCCAACAAGGTAGTCCTGAGCCCTTGCTTTTTTCAATGGCATTGTGGCTGCGAGATCTTTCTGGTTGTCTGCGCGCCACTTGGTTTCTCTTGCTACGAGTGCCGGACCGCACCAATTTCAATATTTATTAGACTAATGCGTGGCCGCCTGCCCCGCCAGTTCTTATTGGCAGCAATCCTCTGTTTGGCGGGCTAGTTGGTCAGGAGAGGCTCCTGCAGTTTCCCTGCCAGAGGGACCCCTCCCACTAATGCTCCTTGGCCCGATGGCTAGAGCTGGCTTGGTTTTGGCGGTGCTGGGGTTAAGGAGCAGGGTGGTTGGCTTGGGCCTACCCCTGTGTTGGTGAGGGATTGGGTTCCATGGAGGGAATGGTCCGGCACCTCCAACCTTGGTTCTACATCCTGTGAAGACCTGGGGATTTTGACTCTTCGCTCATGTGGCTCAGTATGAAAACCAGAAGGGCCTTCTTGAGGGCCTTCTGGCTTCCCTAGCATTGATGTAAGGGTTCCTATCCTACCCTAGTGGTGGAGGGAGCTGGGACCATTACTTGGTACTGTGCCTAGCTAAACAATGTTTTAACATATTTTATGTAGTTAGACATCACATTGACAAAGCACTCTGAATCATCATGTGAGGCCTTCACTGGAGAGGGAACCTACCTACCTGAAAGCACCATTGACTTAAAACCTAAGGCCTTCACCCGCTGCTTCTTCACATCCGTCACATTGAAAGGAGGGCCTGACTGGCTAGAGGTAGCGCTGAAGAGTCCGGATCGGACTGCTCCTGACTGATATACATATGTCAGCTGCTAAGCTACCTGTTGAGTTTGTTGTGCTTTGTGAAGTTCTCTGTCTCTCTCCCTCCCCTTTCTTTCAATCTCTCTGCTCACTGCCTCCATCCATGGTGCTCTCCATCTCACATATTTACTCCAGCTGCTACTCTATCACCTATCATACCTCGCTCTCAAAGCCTGGAAGGAAAACATTCAAAAAGGATCTCCTGGTCTCCAATCCAGACCTGCCCACCACCGACACCTATGTCAACACTTCTTCCAGGCAGACTGTCACTGATATCCTCTTTGTGGCTCCCTCCCCAGAACTATTGACTCCACAAATGGTCTCTGCCCTCTGTCCTTTCTCTTTGTCTCCCATTAATGGAGGCACCACACCAGATGGGAAGTACTCTCGTCTGGCTTCTCATAGGCTAGGTGCAACATTAATGTCTATGATATGATATATGATATATGTCATTTGTAACGGGCCTGTACACAAGTGGTCTAGGCGTGACAAGGCAAGGGAAGGAAGAGAGAGGGAGGACAGGACAAACGATCTTACTAGGCCTTGTGTCATTCAGATCATACAAGTGTGAACGTGAAGTGCAGGGAGAGGGGAGAGGGGAAAGTGCCAGGGAGAGGGAAGGGGAAGTGCAATCAGGTCAGCACGGCTCTGGGTATGTGCAAGGAGGCAGGGAACTGTAGATGTTACAGTTACAGCCCCTAAGTGCACAGTAGGGCTGGAGGCAGTCCAGGGGAGACAGATCATGGCTGGTACCCAGTGAGACTCAGAGGGTAGACAAGCAACCAGTCAGCGCAGAAGACAGGTAGCTCAGCAGGGGAGGGAGAAAGAGAAAGCAGAGGAGAAGAGGAAGGTATTGAGCTGCTTCCGGGAATTCAGGTGGTCCAGCTCAAGTTTCAGAGGGGCAGGGAGGCCATTCCAGAGGGAGGCACCTGCAGAGGAGAGAGGTCAACCCCCCACTCCCTGCCTGGAGAAATGTATGACCCTCAGAGAGTTGGCGGAAGCTGAGAGAAGGGCTTGAGAAGGAAGGTATTTTGGAGAGAGAGTTGGATGTAGTGCAGGCCCCAGCCCCAAAAAGCCTTATGGACTATGGGCCTCACTATACGGTAGGCGGTAAGGGTTTACCGGTACTGGCATTTTACCGGTACCGGTAAAACCCTTACCGCCTTACTACGAAGTCCCTTTGCGGGTTGGAGAATTTCACGCCTGCTTTTTGCAGGCGTTAAAAACCAACCCGCAAAGGGCCCTATGCAGAGGGTCTTGAACTTGATCCTTGCAGCCACCAGAAGCCAGTGGAGAGATTTCAGGGCTGGAGAGATACAGTCCCTGGGCTTGAAGCTAAGGATAAGTCTTGCGATCCTCTTCTGGATTAGTTGCAGAGAGCGGAGAGTAGGGGAAGACAGATTGAGAAAAAGGCTGTTACAGTAGTCCAGCCTAAAGAGATCCAGGGCTCTGGAGACAGTGAGCTTCTGGGGGAAGTGAGAAAAGGAAGCATACCTCTGAGGAGCTGTAGCTTGTAGTGGGCCTTCTTGGCAAGGTCTGTGATGTGAAGATAGAAGGAGCGATTGGAGTCCAAAATTACATCAAGGTTTTTTGACTCACAGCAAGGCAAAGGAAGAGGGCCCAAGGAGGGCAGCCAGAGTGAGAGAGGGAAAGCGGGAGCAGGGGTTCCAATGAGAAGAATCTCTGTCTCAATGGCATTAAGGCAGAGATTCTTGGAGGTGTACCAATCCCGAATCACTGATAGACATTCAGGAATGAGCGAGAGAGCAGAGTAGACAGAGGGGAGCCTGAAAGAGAGCTGAGTGTCAACCACATAACACTGAAAGTTAGAGGAGAAGCGAGAGATCGGGTGGGCCAAAGGAGCCAAGTAGCCATTGAAAAGCCAGGATGAGAGGATAGAGCCCTGGAGAGCACCACATGTGGAAAGAGAGGTAGTGGAGAGAAAGGACCCAAGTTGGACCAGGTAGAGTTGGTCCAGGAGGAAGGAGGTCAACCCCTCCAGGGCCTGATCTGTGATGCCAAGGTTCTCACAGAGTCGATCAGGATGGTGTGATAGACTGTGTATAAAGCAGATAAAAGGTCAAGGAGGATGAGGACAGAGGGAAGGCTGGAGTCAAGATTAGAGAGCAGTTCTTCACACATGTTCAGGAGAGCAGTTTCCCTGCCTCTGGCTGCTCTGAAGCCAGACTGCTTGTCATGGAGGCAACCAACAGATTTGGTGTGCAGGGTAAGCTGAGATATGGACAGTTTTTCCAAGAGTTTGCCCAGGAGTAGAGCTCAGACGATAGTTTGTTAAAGGAGGGGGTGCACAAGGGAGTGCTTGAGGAGGGGCGGTAAAGAACCAGTGGCAAAAGAGTGATTGCAGAAATCGGCCAAGGCTGGGTTGAGGGCATTAATGTGGTTCTTGATGGCTCTGGAGGAGCAGGGGAGCACCTTTTTGGATGACACTTTCATATATCGGACTTGTCAAGAAACATTGTCAGGCACTGTCAGAGAGAAAGAGGAGAAAGGAGGAGGAGATGGAGAGGCTGCCAGAGGGTGGTTGAGAGAGGTAGTGGGAGAGGAAAAGAAGAGCAAGGGCAGGATGTCCTGAGTTTTAATGGTGAAATGAGAAGCTAGAGCCGTACAGAGGGTCTGGGAGGGAACAGGTTAGGTGGCGACTGCCAAGGATTGGCCATTTCCTTGCAGATTTTAAAGAGTTCGGCCATGTTGTTAGAAGCCCCAGAGATGTGGGTATGGATGTGGACTCTCTTCCTGGACAGGACAGAGAGTCTTATTGCCTTTGGAGCAGACGGCAGGCCAGTTTGTCAGAGGACGAGCCCGAAGTCCTCCACTTCCTCTCAGCCACCCTGCACTTGCGTTTCAGGATGGTGAGGTCTGAGTCATACCAACAGTTGCACTTGGTGGTAGGCTTCATGAGGATTCTCATGACAGGGCATGGATGTCAAGAGTTTTGGAGATAGAAAGATTCAGGTTTGAGAGGGCTGTATCAGAGTGTGAGTCAGCCGCAGGGGAGGCAGGAGCAGAGAAGGTAGAGGCAAAGGCATTGACTGTAACAAGCTTCATGGGCCGAATGACTGAGAAGCTGGCAGTGCTGGGGTGGGCTTTTCCTGGGGAACAGAGACTCTCAGGTGGGAGGAAATGAGACAGTGGTCATTCCAGGAGAGAGGAGAGGTGAGAGGGTTAAAGATGGGGATGTCTGAGGAGATGTGAAGATCCAAGGTGTGCCCAGACGAGTGTGTCAAACCAAAGAGAAGAATGGCGAGAGAGAGAGTGTAGCAAAGGTTGCAGAAGAGCCCAGAGGAGGGATTAGAAGCATTCAGGTCAACGTTGACGTCTCCAATGGAGGAGAAGGTAAGAGGTAGAGGCAAGGAGAGAGGAGGAGAGGTCAGCCCACTCTGAGAGGAAGAGGGCAACCTGGCCATGAGGCACAGTCAGAGAGTGGCCAGGAGAGATAGAGAGCCTGCAGACCAGGCTTTCAAAGGACAAGTAGGCCTGTATAGGAATGACAGAAGTAGGGTCCCACTCCAGAAAGATCAGAGCTACTCCACCTCCGGATTGGTTGGCTCTAGACTTAGAGAGGGTCTTGTAGCCATCAGGGAGGAGTGTGTCAACGCTTGTGACAGAGCTGGCCATGAACCATGTCTCTGTGAGAGCAAGGACATCCAGGTCAAGTTCTTTGCGGAGGTGGCAGATGTCAGAGGAGTGTTTGACAGCAGAGCGAGAGTTGAGAGTAGCGATGTGGAGCAGGCTGCCACATTTGAAAGATTTCCGGGGTGGGGTACAGGAGTGAGGTACACCCAGCTGAAGTGGCAGGGGGGTCTGAGAGTGGGCAGAGGAGTTAGCAGGAGTTGGCATAGTTGCCACAGATGAGGTTAAAGGAGCCAGTGAGGCGGCAGAAGAAGCTGGTGGCAGAGGAGCCAGGGAGGTGCTAGTAGGAGAAGGAGGGAAGTTGATAAGACACAGGAGATGCCTATTGAAAAGGAGGATATTGGACTGAGGGCCCGCACCAAGATGGTGCCATTCAGATAGACATTAATGATGGTCTTGGAGGAGTGGACGGAGTCCAAGAGGACCACCCACTGGTGCCACCATTAATGGGAGAGGAAGAGATAGGAGAGAGAACCGAGACCAAATGAGGGGTCCATAGGTCTGGAGATGGAACGACAAAGAGGATGTTGGTTAGGGTCTGTCAGGAGGAAGCACTGATGTGGGTTTCAGCAATAGGGAGGCCAGGATTGGAGCACAGGATCTGCCTCTTTAACTTTTTCCAACCAGACTTAGTGAGAGGGATAGGATAGACGATAGAGAAGCAGTTTGAGAAGATGGGAGAGACTGAGAGCACCAAAGTGGGTGCGAGGAGTCAAGAAGGGAGCATGAGGGAGGAAAAAGCAAAGCCCAAGCCATGCACCACCGGAGGCAACAGAGGGGAGTGTTCACACAGAGGAGGCACACAGGAGGCAACAAGCAGGCAGCCACAGGGAAACAGAAGAGCAGTGTGGACAGAAAACAGGGTACAGAATAGCGCACTGTAAAACGTGCCGATATGACTTTCCTAAGAAGAGTGAAAAAGGCCTAGTTTCAACTCAAACAGCAATGTAACAACACCCAGATACAAATTTCCAAAAAAGATGGAAAAGGGCCTAGTTTCAACATAAACAGCAATGTAACTACACCCAAATTTGACGTTCCTAAAAAGAGGAAAAAAGGCCTAGTTTCAACATAAACAGCAATGTAACTACACCCATACTCGACTTTCCTAAAAAGAGTGGAAAGGACTAGTTTCAAAATAAATAGCAATGTAATTAGGAAAAGTGAACTTTCCTAGAGAGATTGGCTAAGCAATAGAGTACACTGAGAAGGGTAGTGCAATGTGAACAACTGAGTAATTAGATGGTGGGACAGTTTAGTGGGGTGCAGTAATTGCTGCACCCCCTGACCCACCGTACTTACTTTAGCAATCACAGCAGGTAGATGGCTGCAGGCTTCTTCCTTCCCTGGCTGACAACGGCAGACACCATCTGGAACTGCTTCAGAAGCCACCCTTTGCCTTGAGGCCCTTAGCCGCAGGGGCTGCAACGGGCAGTGGGGCTGACCTGAGTACTTCAGTTAACTAGGGCCTAGTGTCCAATCAGGTGTTGGGGAGCACTGGCGGAGGGAGAAGGGGAACAACAGAAAGTGTGCTCAGGGGGTCTGGCACAATGGCACTGTCATGGCCCAAGGATCTTAGCCCAACCTTCTCCTTCTTGATAGGCATCTTCCGTCTCTCATCAACTTCCTCCCTTCACCCACCACTCCTCCGGTTGCCACTCCTCTTGCCCCTTCTCCACCCCGATGGGCGTACCACATCCCTGTACCCCTCCACGGAAGACCTTCAAAAGTGGCAACCAGATCCACCTAGCTAACCTCAACTCTAACTCTGCCATCAAACATGCTTCTGACATCTGCCTCCTTCTCAAAGACTTTGACCTCAACGTTCTCGCTCTCACTGAGATGTGGTTCACTGCCAGCTCTGTCACTGCTTTTGATACACTCCTCCCGAGAGCTACAAGATCCTCTCTAAGCCCAGGCCAAACTGGCTTGGAGGCGGTGTGGCCTTGACCTTCCCTGATTGTATCCCTGCCACTGACTCCCACACTGGCTCTCCCCTTGTTAATCTTCAACTCTCTTTCACCAACACCCTGGATATCCTTGCCCTTGTTAAGAGGATCCGCATGAAGCCTGCCTCCAAGCACAACACCTGCTATGACTCTGACATAGCCTCTCTGGAATGAAAGGGCAGAGTGGCTGCGCGGAAGCAGTGGGCATCAGACACATCCTCTGAATAACTGGCCTGTCACCTACTCCAAAGGCCATACAGACTCTCCATCCACTCAAAGAAGAGGGCTCACATTCAAGTCTGCATCTCTGGGGCCACTAATAACTCTGGCAAACTTTTTAAAATCTGCGAGGAACTTGCCAATCCTTCTGCAGTCTACAAGTCTTCTCTGCCATCACTGACCCTCTGTACCTCACTGGCCTCCCACTTTGTTTCCAAAACTCAGGACGTTCTGTCCTCACTCTCCTCTACCCTCTCCCTCCCCTTCCCAATATCTCTCCTCTTTCTTGCCCATAGCACTGGATGACGTCTCTAGGCAAGTCCTCTCTATGAAAGTCTCCTCCAAAAAGGTGCTCCCCTGCTCCTCCAGAACTATCAAGGACAACATTGCCTCCCTTATGCCATCCCTGGCTAATTTCTGTAATTGCTCCTTTGCCACTGGCTCCTTCCATCTACTCCTCACGCACTCCCTTGTGCATCTTCTTCTCAAAAAACCCTCTCTGACCCCTCCTGCCCTGCTAACTACCACCCTTTCTAGATTACACATTCCTGAGTGAACTCCTGGAAAAGCTGAACATCTCCCAACTGACCCAACACACTGAAGCGTTCAGTTGCCTCCACGACCAACAGTCTGGCTTCAGAGCAGCCAGAGGCGCAGAAACTGATGTACTGAAAACCTGTGAAGACTTCCTCTCAAATCTTTGCTCCAACTCTCCCTCCATAATTATCCTCCTGGATCTTTCCTCTGCCTTTGACATGGTCAATCATGCCACCCTGACAAATTCGCTCTGTGAGACCCTTGGCATCATGGGCCTGGCACTGGACTTGTTGACCTCCTTCTCCGACTGACCTTCCCAGGTTAAACTGGGCCCTTTTCTCTCCCCTATCACACTCTCCACATGTGGGTACCTCATGGCTCTATCCTCTCACTGTGGATTTTCAACATCTACTTTGCCCCATGGCCCACCTTATCTCCTCCTTCTCTCCAAACTTCCACTGTTATGCAGATGACACACAGCTCTCCTTCAAGATTCCATCCTCCTCTTTCTTCTCTCTCATCCCTGACTGTCTGACTGCTATTCAGTCATGGTGATCTGCCAATGATCTTTGCCTTAGTGCCCATATGACTGAAATCCTTTTCAATGAGACTCGTACTCCCACCTTCCCTCCCTCTGGCCGCCCTCTATGGGTCCCCTCCCCTCACTCTCTTGTGAGGAAAAAACCTTGGTGTCATCTTTGATTCCCCTCTCTTCTCTCCTCACATCGCGTGCCTTGCCAAGAAGGCCCACTATCAGCTGCACCTCCTCAGAGGCATTCTCCCTTTCCTCACCTTCCCGCAGAAACTCAGTGGGGGTCATTACGAGTTTCGAGGTAGCCATGGCGCTATTTGCGCCATGGCTGCCTCCAAACCCTGGTCTGGGTCCGGTCTCACTGAATGGGGACTTACCGGGTCATTCCAACCTTGGAGGACCCGATAAGTCCCCATTCAGTAAACCATTCCCCATTCCCATTTGAGCCCCCATAGGGCTCAATGGGAATGGGGAAGGAGCAAATAACGGGCCCGCTAATAGCTGACCCGTTATTTGCTCCAAGGTCCCTTAACGGATCCCGCTAAGGACGGCTAGTCAGACCACCCGTTCCTTCTGGGACCCGCTAAGGGACCTCAGAATATGGCGGTAGGGGCTTAACGGCACCACCATCCTTAACGGTGCCGTTAAGCCCCTACCACCATACTCGTAATGACTCCCAGTGTTTCCAGAGCTCTCGTCATCTCTAGACTCCTCCCTTTGACCCTTCAATTAATCCAGAATAGGACTGCAAGACTTATCCTTGGCCTCAAGCACAGGGACCACATTTCTCCAGCCCTAATTTCTCTCGGCTGGCTCCCGGTTGCTGCTAGGATCAAATTCAAGACCCTCTGCATCATCCACAAGGCTTTCTGGGGCCTGGGACCCTGCTACATCCTACTCTCTCGCCCTAAATATCTTCCTGATAGAGCCCTTCGGTCTGTTAGCTCCAACTCTTTGCAGATCAGACGCTTCTCTAAGCAAAGAGTGGGGGTAGATCTCTCTCCTCCGCAGGAGTCTCCCTCTGGAATGGTCTCTCTACCCCTGTCAGGCTTGAGCCGGATCGCCTTAAGTTCTGGAAGCTCCCCAAACCCTCCTTTTCTCCTCCTCCTTCACTCTCCCCCTCCTCTGTTAAGACCGGCTTTCTGTCTCAGTGACTAGCTTTCTGGTTCCCTCTGAGTACTACAGAGCTCCAGGCCTCCCCTCCCAGTCCACTACCCCTTCCCTGCACTTAGCATGTGGACTCTCACTCCTGCAATACCTGGCACTTGCCCTCTGGCCTCTCCTTAGCACTTCACCTTGCCTCTTCACCCTTTTCCCTTCCCGCCTTAACACTTTGCTTTTTGTGCAGACTGGTACCCCCCCTTGCACTTCTTGTTCTGTACTTGCACGATCAGAATGTCACAAGGCCTAGTAGTCCCATTATTGTGGCTTTCTCCCTTTTCCCCTCTCCTTTTTCTGTCTTGTGGCACCCTGAAACACCATTTGTTGTATAGGCACCTTACCAATAGCCAATTAAACAAAAGAAAATAATTATGTGGTTCTGCCAGCCAAACATTTGTACCAAAAACTATCCTTCTGATCAGAATGAACAAAATGTGCAAACGTGGGAAGGTAGCTCTGACGTTTAACAAGCAGCGATGAGCAAGCCGTCACCAAATGTTCCAAAAATTCCTGAGTATCAGGCGACACACAGAATCTTCACAGAAGAGTCTCATTTTCAACAAGGCCATACCAAGCAGGTTCCACATACATTTCAAAACCACCCTTCCGACTAATCTACTTGGGTAGATAGTCAAAAAGGTGCTATAGAGCCTTGCCTTTTCTGCTGCTTCCCAAGGTGACCCAGCGATACGTAGCCATGAAAAGTCTTGATAATTTCGATCCCTGTTATATAGGGTCTTCTTTACCCCTGTAGGATTTCCAATAAGATTTGCATCCATCAGCCCCAATTGACTTAGCAAAGTGGTACAATATGGTGTAAACTCAAAATTAGTGGTTTGTACTAGAACCTCCAGATCGCAATACAAAGAATGCTTTGTAGGACAGATTATGCTGTGGTAAAAGGATAAGATTCTCCAATTTGCTCTTGCTGTAAGAGAGTCAAGATCACATTGTATTGGATTGCAGCAAGGGAAACTGAGTTCTGCAAACCCAAAGCTTTTCACCGCATTAGACTTTGTAACAGAGGGAGGGACTCTGACACCCACAAAGATTACACTTCGATGCCATATAGAAGATCCTGGATAATCTTTCCCTCATACAATGCTAGTGCAGGGATCAGTGAGAATTTGCCATATCGAGCATCCACACAGCACAGCCGATTTGACAGGGTCACTGCCCTGTTTCTCATCCACTCCCTTCCCTGAAATTTATGGGACTTACCAAATATTGCAAATCCCAAGTAAATTAATTCCTCCAGCCTCTCCGTTGGCTCAGTTAGAATATGCCATTGAAACGTGGTTGCTCATTTATTCCTTGTACATTGCATAACCTTTGATTATTGCGGGTTAATTGCCAAGGAATTTCAAGTTCCAAAGCTTTGGACGGCAGTAATCAGGCGCTGCAGACCAATTTTAGTGCAGTCAACAATAAGAAAGTCGTCTGCATAACTCAACCAAGTCACGGCCAAGTTGTTCAATTTGGGAAAGAAAAATGTTGCCGGGTCCAGATAGTCACCTATGTCCGACATGTGTAGGTTGAATAAACAGGGGGCCAAAATACACCCCTGTCTAACACCTCTATAGGTTCGAACCCTTGATAATGCCTCTTCTTTATTCAAGCAGACCCATACAACAGAGTTTCGGTACAGCAAAGTGTTCGTGCAGACCCACAATGAACCTTAATAGACCATGAGGAATTCCCTATCCCTGCAATTTTGGACCACAATAAACTCCCGTTGACTGCATCGAACGCTGCGTTAAGAGCTACAGTAGCGATAAATCCAGATTCATATTTTCAAAACCAGACTAAAGATTGAATGCACTTCAGAACAAACCTATTCAGCGAAGTTGACATGGGTTTTCTAAACACGGTCTGACACTTCTTCAATCTAACGGTTACATTGGCCAATTTTTCTAGAGGCTGATGCAAAAACATTGCTGTCAGCATCCAATATAGCGATCGGTCTATAATTGTATGGGTCTGATCACTCCCCTTTTTTATAAATTGGAATAACATAGGCTACTCTCAATGAAGGAGGAAAGGTGTTATACTCAATAACGTGTCTCAGTAGAAGCGTACGTATCAGCGACTAAGTTTCCAGGCAGCTTTTAAAGAGGGCATTTGAACGTTTATTAAGGCCTGGAGACCACGTGGAGCTAACCCTCTTCAGGATGCCCTCAATCATCTCCTGATCAATAAACAACGTGCAGTCCTCGTCCTGATTATCCACATCCAAGTACCATCCTAACGCATCCAGCAGTTTCTCAGCAATGATCTCCTCATAGTACCTTTCCTATTCATGTTCTGGGAATTCATTGATCTGATCATCTATCGTGTAAACTCCATTATTATTAATACATCTCTAGAATAGCTAAGATTATTTGTTTTTCGACGCCAGTAGCATTGTTTCTGCGTCCCTTTGTAGCATGCACGCTCTGTTTACCCTCAATCAATTCTTATAGCACTGTTTGACCTTATTGATATGATCTACTAGAGCTCCAGCGCTAAAATCGTTTCTTGTTTTAATTCTCATTGAGCATTTTCTGTCCACAAGATATTGAAGATATTGATCATGAATATGCACATGTTTTTTTATGTGTTTTTGAGCTGCAGACCTCTGCGGATACAATGAGATTTTTATAAGAGTATACACAAAGGGCCCCAATGAATGCACAGTAAATGTGTCAAGCTTCCATGAAAATGTTAATTCTCCCTTGCAACCTGTTAAGACATAATTTACTAATTTCGTACTATGCATATTCCATGTGATCATGTTTCCTGCTAGATTTACAGTAAGGTTCACTTGACCCTCTTGATTACCCGTGTCCCGTTTGAGCCTGAAATCTGTGATTAGCATACAATGATCACTCAGTGGTGTGTACTTTAATCCTAAATGATAACATTGGTTGAAGATCCAGTCCACTACAATTATTAAGAGTGAAACTAGTATCATCGTTTGCTAGGAATGTCACCTTCTACTTGACAATTTAGCATTTTTAAGCCCCAGGCCCTGCAGGTTCTTTACCCAGTAACACCCCACAAGAAGTTTACAATATTGTAAATTCTGTTGGGGGGGGCGGGGAGAGGAGTTAGCATCTGCATCAATACAGGCTCTGTTTAAGTCACCTGCTATAATGTGGTGACCCCCTCTAAATCGAGAACACCACTCATTAGTGAAGGACAAGAGATCGTCAATAGCCACCCCCACATCACATATTCCTCTATGCCAATAAATGTTGACATGAAGGAGATTCGTGCTGCTCGCCCCCACCACAACCTTCAAGGATCCCCTTGCATATATTTTGAGTGGACACCACTTCTAAAACGACATTCGACATAATCAGAGTCATAAGCCCCTTCTGCTCCTCCCCCTCCCCAAGGGGTGACCCAACAGCCCTTTCCTTGTGGACTGATGGTAGGAGGCATACCCATCAAAAGAAGGACATTCAAGCAACCACGTTTCCTGTAACATTATGAAATGGTGTGAATTAAGAGATTTCCCCAACTCTGGATTTGCAAACAGTGTATAGCGCCCCCTAGTGTTCCAGGAAATAAGAGAAATTTGAGTATTCACACCAGAGAGTTCAGACTGGCTACGTATTTTTTCTCAAGCCTTAATGGTATCAGGTGCAAGACAACTATGACCAGTCCGTTATTTGGGAGTTACCCATCAAGGATTCCTTGGCCCAATGGATCTCTCCTCTTTTCACGCCTCTGGCATCTATTGGGACACGTATTTCTCAGGGTAATAAGCCCGTGGCATAGCACTGTCAATTTATGGTCTCAGTTAGATCTGCATTCTCATACATTGTCAGACCACAACCCAGCAGTCTCAATGATTGTAGTTCCATAAGTTTGTTTGTCAAGGACAATTGTGGAGTTTAGGATTATAACAGAGTGATCTGTTCTGTGTAAATCAATGAAGTCCACCCTTTCCAGGTCTCTTGCGGAAAGGGCCCTTAAATTGGGGATTTCTCTCAATAATCGGAGTATGTTAGTTCTGTTACAAATAAACTTTGTCCTCTGGAAATAAACTCTTCAGTAGGACTTGGTAGATTGAGCACTGATGGGAATCAAAATCCAGCATTCTTTTCTCCTGCCCATGTACTGGCCACCAGGAGTCCGCAACGTTTTCCGAGCCTCTCCAAATGACATGTCAGGTCCTTTAGAGCTCTTTAGAATGCTAAACATCTTAGTATGGCCCTTGAAATCATACTTCCTGTGCCACTATTTTTTATACACAAAACCGAGGCACTCCTCGAGTCTCCAATCAAAGGGCTTGGGTTTAGATCAGAGTTTCTTGTTTGCTTGGCTTCCAAGAACCTCACACTTGACCTCCTCGTTTTGCCGGTGTGTCATTCAATCTGATGACCACTAGACATAGAACTCTGGTTTCCCTCTCAGTCATTTCTTGAAGTCAAAGTGGAGACTCCCACCAATACTTCTCTTTTTCCACAGTGATCTTTTTCTGTGGCGGATCCCTGACTTAGGTACCTAGTTCTGGAGCACATTCAATGACCTCTCCAGAATCTTCTCCCATCTCCACCTCAGAACTTTCCAGTATATCTCCCAATAGTGTTTCCGCCAAGCGAGCTTCCGCACACTCCAGGTCAGTTTTCGGGAGACCTGACTTTCGAACTTATGACCCCTTCTGTGGTTTGCCTCCCTTCAATAGGGCTTGCCACCTCTCAAGAATGTTTTTTGTGGGTCCCAGACTTTGTTCCTGCACTGCCACTGTTTTCAGCCTCTAAGGCTCCTAGGGTGCACATCAAAGCAGCAGTTTCCACTTCTTGCATCAAGATTGCCCACATTGTCCTTCTTTGATTTAGCAAAGTTCCGGTCAGATTTGTCACTCATAAAGTCCTTTAGTTTATTGTGCAGTCCCACATGGTTGAACTTAAAAAGTCGGGATTCTAGTAGAGACGTGTGATTCCTTGATTCCAATTTAAGACTTTCATAGAGGTTCACTAAGGCAGAGAGAACTTGATTAATTTCATTTAAGGGCCCAGTCATTGCCTTTCTGGCTTCTTCAGACAGTTTATTATCCATCTGCCTTAGCATTGCTTGCAGTCTCCTGGGGGGGGGGAGGACCAGTGCCAGAGTGGACGTGTAGGAAGATATTGAGGTCTATAAGTCATGCACAGAGGTCTCTGTAAGGTCCGGCATTGTCTCATGATTCCCTCTCTCATGACGCAGCTGCTCCTCATTAAGGTCCAAAACGCTTAGAATGGCCTCATCTGACAAATCGGAAAAGTGGCCATTAGCAGGGAGTGATCCACAGCCACCCTCATGGATATTTCACCCTTTATTCCCGACCGAGGAATTTGTAGAGTTAGCTATTGCGTTACCAACGGGTCAAAGAGCGAGGTGATTTTGGTCATTTTGTTATGTGTTACTAATTTCAAACTTAAGTTCTTTTTTAACGTGGACGCCATCGATCGGCTGCCCTCTATGTCTGCCACGACCCCTGAAGTGGAGGGGCTCTCCCCCGGAGATAGCAGGGAAGTGAGTAGGGGAAAGTCAATTGCCTGTTGCAGGAGGGCTGCCGGTTGCTGCAAGGGCTCCTGCATTACTTGTTCCTACTTTCTGCTTCTCAAATCGTGCATGCAAAAAGTCACCACAGTAAGAAGATCTGCACTGTCACCTTAGATCAAGAGCATCCCACTGGCTGGATCGGGAAGGGCACGAAGGGAAGGAGAACAAAGTCGGTCATCAGCTGCACCACACTAGCCGAACTGCCAAACTGCTTCTGCACACAGTTACACACCTGTGCCGGCGCTGCACACTGTGCGTCTGTATTTAGGGAAATTTGAGTTTTCAAATGCCACTCCTCCATGCAAGTGAAAAATGTAAATAGACTCCGAGGTGAGCATCTCCTGCCAAACTGCTGCTGCACAGAGACGCACACCTCCGCGTGTGCTCTGTGCTGTGTGTCTGTATTTAGGGAGATTTGAGTCTTCAAATGCCACTCCTCTGTGCAAGTGAAAAGTGTAAACGGACTTCAAGGTGAGCATCTCCTGTCAAACTCCTACTGCTCCAGAATCAACCTCTTTGTCCCGTTTTGCACTGGTCTTCAGTGATTTCTCACTCCTTTCCTTCTGTAATGACTCAACGACAGCCAGCTCCATTGAGTCTTTCAGCTCTGCGTTTCTTTTAGATGGACCTGGGGAGTGAGGTTTATCCCTTTTATCACAACTGTGTCTCCCATGGGAGGATCTGCCCCGAGACATAATAATAATAATAATAATAATAATAATAATAATAATAATAATAATAATAATAATAATAATAATAATAATAATAATAATAATAATAATTTAGCATTTAGATAGCGCTATGAACCCTCAGGCATCTGAGCGCTGCTTATTATTACCCACGGTGTGTGGTGCTCATTTATCGACCTCGGAAGGATTAAAGGCTTTGTTTTGCCCTGCCGGGATTCGAACCTGCATCACAAACAGTACAACTGCCAAAGGCATGTACAGACTCTCATTGCATTCAATTAATTATACATGTTCAACTTCAATCCCTTCACATACAAGTCAAAAATCAATTGATTGTTGCGATTTCCTCTTTTTATATTGTTTTATTTTCTAGAAATCATCATAGTTTATAAAGACAGTATACATTGAAATAGCAATCATTTAAAACTAGTGAAAAACGCAGCTAAATCAATAGACAAGCAATTTCATCATACTGACACAACACACCATACTGTGATCACACACTCTGACTCATCCAAATCGACCTCATTCATACTCATTAAAAAACCAATCATACTTGTGTAAAACACGCAATTGAAACAATTTATCAAAAACAACAGGTCATACAGTTAGACCTTCAATGCAAGATGATATTTGTTGTTGATAAATGCATTGATAATTTCATAGTCATGCCATGTATGATGTTGTTATTCGAATACAGTCAATTCCCACAAGCGTGTATGCAAACAGAACAATCGAGATCCTAAATGGAACTTGAGCTGTTACAATGTCGACTCGAGTTTTAGGCATGGTATTTGGTGTGATTTTCCGACCAGCCCCATCATCAGGACATATAAAAACTCAATTTCGGATCACCTTGATGTGTGTTGAATTATTTGTCCAATAATTTCTCTGCCTTATCTGTGTTTTCCACATTCCACATCGCAAATAAACAAAAAAACACAAAAGGGAGAAAAAATATATCCCCTCAATACAAAGGCCTACAATATTCCAAGTATATAATCAAATAAATATTCTATTTTTGTCCTTATCTTTGAAATGTGAATTATGTATTGCAGGTCGTGTCCTGCTATACTATCTTTAAGCACTGATGCATCCCAAAACAAGAGATCATATCTACTTTTGCCAATTCTTACAACAATTTCAACATTTAAAGGAATAAACATTTTTCTGAAAAGGGTTGTAGTAGCCCCACATCTGAGGGCTTACCCGTCCTCCCACGGGTTACCATTCAAAGGTCAAGCAGAGAAAGGACACACTTAACCCAATCACCTTACCCTTTGGATTGGCCTTCAATGTAATAATGTGCATCATGCGTGCAACACCCACCCCCAGTCCATGTCCACCAATGACTGTCGGGTATGTCCTCTTGGCTCTGAATAAAACAGTCCTCGCTAATCCTTTGTTCTATGCAGGGCAAGGCCATTGTCCTAAGGGGGCAATTCGCTGGTTTCCCAAATCTGCAATCTTTTCATGGCTCTGGGACCTGTCTGGTCTATACGGTCGCAGTTCTCATCCTACTTCTCCCGCAGAACTCATATATCACAATAATGTACTTAATTCTTACTTAGCAGTGTTCATTTGACGGCATCCATCTAGGCCGGAAGGTTTCTGTCTCTTTTTGCCAACAGCAGGTAAGTCCTATGTTAAAGTCTAACAGGCTCCTCATTCCCTGGGTCTTTACTTATTCTTGACCACGTCTCTTTTTTACTTGGTATCTACTCGAATCCCAGCTGTAAAGATGTAAAAGTGTGGTTTACATGGAGCACCCCGTTCCTTATTGTACTACTTGTAACAGGTGGGGGACGCCACAAGGACATATTACTCATGCCTATCTGTATAGTATTGGATAACTCAAGGTACCTTCCAGTTGGACTTCAATCCCATTTGTTGTCCCTGGTTATTGTCTCGCCCCATGGAGTCTTAACTCACCAGCAAATGAGCTTGTTATTATGAACCACAGACATAACTACCTGGCTACACTATACTCAGTTACATACTTAACATCTTCATTCTCCTAGCGCAAAATCAATTGTGCTAATGTATGAAATGTTCTAATGTTACCTCATTCTTGTAGAGGGGTGCTGATGAGAAAGAGGAAGCAGGAGTTCAAGTCATAATCCTGGTCGAGGTGGTTGTCTGTTGTTGGCTGCTTCCCGGCAAAGCCTGAACCAATCTATATCAATGAGCTAAGTTGTGAGCGGGTATTAGTGAAGTTCCTAACTGACCCTTGTGTTCAAAAACAATACTTAGTTCATCCCCTGAATAATAATTTGATGACCAAGGATGTTAAGGGAGACTGCAAAATGGTTGCTGCATCCTGAACGCAATCCCACCCCTGGAGGATCTATTTTTACCTGGAGAGGTCTAATACCCAAAGTTCCTACACACAGTGCAGTGTGTCTAAATTGTGAGGCACCTGTTGCTTAATTTCTGATACCTTACTGTGTGGTACCTTAACCGCATGTAACGTGCTGCAGTTGGACCAGAACTATCACGCCTCACAAAGTGTGCAAGGTCTTAACTGGTCCGCAAGGGCCTGGTTGATGTTTCCAAAGCAGCAAACCTCTTGCTGTTCCCGGAAACCACAATTGCTGATCCCTCGTTGTCTCCTGCCCGGTTCAAGGGCTTGCTGAGACTAAAATCGGAAACTAATCGACCATTGTACCACCTTCTTGGATGGCGATAAGCCAATACATGCCTTGATTCAACCTTTAACACTTCTGCACTGTTTCCCAATACTGATGCCCTTGCTCACCTCTTAGTATACAATTCCACCGCTTATGACTTTCCGCACTGCCACATACACTTACGTTTGCTTGTGGGCAGCTGCTCGAAAAGCTGCAATGACCCCTTCATTGTTTTGTGGTATGTTTATATGTGTTTGTATAGTATGCGGGCGACCATCGCAATTTGTCTGACTGCCCATGTGGAACACATAATGTTGTTTCTTTCTATTGGAGTACGTGAAGCTGTTCAAAGCAATGCCGCCATGTTGGATTGGGTCTCAATTGTTTGTTTATAGTGGTAACAAAAGGTTTAAGTCGCGGTTCATTGATTCCAAAATAGGCCCGTTGTTACTGAGGGCGTATGCAATCCAAAGGCCATGCCCTCGGATGGAAAATCAAAAGGTCGGATGGAAAATCAAAAGGGAGCTTTTGTATTGTTTAATTACAACTATATGATGATCTGCAGGTTATTGTTGATCTTTTAAAAAAAAGATAAGTAAGTTAACAGTGCCCCATAGAATACCTATGCTCCTTGTCCTATTTTCAACATGCTGTAACCTAACTTTAATGTCGGTATTGTGCTGCTGCGCATTAATGTGACTGCATGCATATTGGTCGTTGTGACAAGGAGATGCCAGTAAACCGCAATCATTCAAAAAATGGGGAAGTTTACAAATCCTATTGTCATCACCTTGCAGAGTACTCTGCTCTTATTCTCTATACAGAGCCCTGGCGACCTATTTTGACTGTAAATGTTATAGGAGCCCTGAAAAGTCTCACAGGTCAACTTGCTATTTGGCTGCTCCATGTTAGTACAAACAGAAGATATATCAGTCTTGTGCAATCAGACTGAGGGATACTTAATGTTGTAATAAAATAGGCCATTGTATTTCCTCATTAAGGGCCATTTTGTGAGTTCTCAATCGGTGTATCCAGCGTTGCTCCAACGTTAGTAGTCTGTGTTGCAATGAGTATTGACTTGTGTCTTGCTTAAGTTATCAACCACTGTCCGTGCACATCTTCTTCTGTATGATTGGCAGCCAAGAAATGTTGTACCAATGGCGCTGTGAGGGTTTTTGCCCTGATCCGTGATCTGTGTTCATTGATGTGTTTGACTATCTTTCTTGTGGTCATACCTACATATAACAAATCAAAAGGGCATCTAATAACATATATTACATTACTAGATTGGCAGTTAGTAAATTTGCCGGAGTTGCCAATTATAGTTCCCTTGGTTGAATGTGGTTGTTCTGGATGTCAGATGACAGATACTGCAGTCGCCACAAGCGTGATGGCCCAGTATCTGTTCCCTTGCATGACACCATGCTGCTCTCAAACAGTTCTGTGCGAAATTCATCTTAGGTCTCTCCAATCTGGAATGTACAAGACAGTCTCGAAGATTTTTGGCCCGTTTCAAGGTGAATAGAAGGAGCTCAGTGGTACATCCCGTACTTGTTACCAGGTTCCAGTATTTTTTTGTGAGTTTCTTAAGTTGAACAGTTTGGTGCGAGAAAGTGGTCACACATAAAATCTGGTTGGTGTCCGTTTTCTTCTCCCTTGGACATAAAAGGTGTTCTCTTGGTGTTGAGCATGCTCTTTTGGCAGATTTATTGACAAACTTCCCTGGGTACCCTCTTTCCAAAGGTCTATGCCCAAATGTACTGGCATGCTGCTCGAAATCACTGGTGTTTGAGCAATTTCGACGAAATAACAAAAATTGACCATAGGGCAAATTATCTTTTTCGGAATGTGGCTGTTGGCTCGAGTATTCCAACAGAGTGTTACGGTCAGATGGCTTTTGATACAGTGATGTATACATGTGTCCTTCATGGCGGGAGATGATTAAATCCAAAAAAGGTAGCTATTTATTGTCTGAGTGACCAGTAAATGTAGGGTTGTTGTTGCACTGATTGAGCCAGCTAATAAACGATTCCAGATGTTCCCTTGAACCCTTCCAAAAGAAAAGAATATCATCTATATACTGTTTCCAATTGGAAACGTGACTGTCAAATGGATTGGTATTGTAGATGAATTTTTCTTCAAAGTCTGCCATGTATATATTGGCTAGACTGGGGGTAAAGACCACCCCCATAGAGGTCCCTTGTTTCTGTATGAAGATGTTGTCCAGGAATTGAAAATAATTATTGCAAAGAGCAATCTTCAGGAGGTTCAGTACAAATTCCATGGTTATGTTTTGTGACATCGGACGGTTGTTTAACTTGTGCTCAATGCACGTCATAGCCTCCTCCTGTTGAATATTTGTATATAGCGCAGTGATGTCTAGTGTAACTAATAAACTGGTTTCGCTTTCAAATACCAAGCCCTCATAGTAATTTATAGTGGCCGTATTGTATTCTTGAGGAAAGATTGTGTATCCTCAGCCAACTCATGCATGACCTTTTCTACATATGTGTCGCAACGTTCCAGAATGGATCCACATAATGAGACAATGGGTCTGTCCGGTGGATCTAAGCAGTTTTTATGTACTTTGGGCAATGCATGTATTGTTGGTAGTCTGTATTCTCTTGGTGTCACGAACCATGCTTCCTCAGTACTCAGAACACCTGTTTCGAAACCCTGTGTACAAAGATCTTGTAAAGTTTTCATAAGTTTGTCTGTAGTGTCTATTCAAATTCTGGAATAATGGTTTCCATTGTTGATTAAAGTGTATACTATCTTCTCATAGTGTTCCCTATCCATTATCACTATTCCTCTGCCTTTATCTGCAGATTTGATAACTATTGTTTTATTGCATGATAAAGATTGTAAGGCAATGTTCTCTTCATGGGTCAGATTTTGTCTGTACCTTGATGTATTACGGTTATTAGTAATCTGTGGTAGTGCTTTGAGAACCATTCTTTCAAAAGTAATTATCTCTGGGGGAATATCATTAATCTTGGGCGTGAAAAAAGACTTTGGTCTAAAACACGTTAGTGAAATATTGGCTTTTTCTTGTTTGTCCATAAAGAAAGCCCTCAGTCTTGTGGTTCTAAAGAACCTCATTAATTCAATTTCCATATTGGTGATCGAATTGTCTCTGGTGGGCACAAAGCTCAACCCCTTTCTCAAGACACTCTCATCTGCGAAAGTTAGCAGATGCTTGGAAAGATTGATGCCACAGTTTCCCCGGTTGTTATATGGGATATCTCCGTTGCCTGGTGTTGAATATTTACAGGTGGCCCACTAGGGGACCATTCCCTCTGTTGGGTGGACGTCTGCCTCTGTGGGGCCTCAGCCTAAAAAATTCTGCCTGGCCTCTGTTACTGGTGACTTGGCCTGGATATTGATTTCCTGAGTCACCCCCTGAGGAGCTAGTGTCCGAAAACGTAACCCAACGTTTATTGCTGTATGGCTTATTTTGAAATCTCATATTTCAGTTTGGTGCTTTATAGTCACTGGCTAAATATGGATATATGTTTTCCTTTGAAAAAGCAGCAATCTCAGTTTTTAGTTTATTAGATTTTTTCAACAGATTGATTTTTTTAAAGACCTTCCATTCTTGGTTAACGGCATTAAGTATACTTTCTGCCTCTATAATGGCCTCACTGGCTAGAAACACTGCTTCCTGGATATCAAATTCCTGTTTTTGCTTCGTGGCTAATCTCTCTGCTGTATTGATAGTCAGCAGCATCAAATCGCGGCTGCATTTAGTAGATATTTGACTGAAACAGGTTTTACACTCTTCATCCTCTAGAAATACTGCCAGTAGGATGTGGACCTGTAGACCTAAGGGAATTGTATTGGATTTAAGGTATCCTTTAAGTAGAGGGCCATGCAGTTCTGTGCAGAATCCCTTTTTCTTAGCTTGTAGTAAAGCTTCTGGTGTTGTTCAACATTAGGAATGTCGTCAAAAATGGTTGGATCACTGACTGGTTTTAAGATCTATGCCTCTGTGTAACTCAAGGTGTCCATCTCTGCCATGGCAGAATGTGCCTGTGGGATGCCGGGAAAAACAAATGTGGGACCAAAGTTAGAGTTTAACAAAATAGGTTATTCTGTGAAGGACCACTACAGCCAAGGGCTGTACTAAATATTATCTAACCACATAAACAAAGGTGGTCTAGCCTAATCAATTATTTAGCTGGGCTGAGAGTCTCAGGCTAACAAGGACATCACAAAAAGTACAATTGCCAAAGGCATGTGCAGACTCTCATTGCATTCAATTAATTATACATGTTCAACTTCAATCCAGTCACATAAAAGTCAAAATCAATTGATTGTTGCAATTTCTTCTTTTTATATTGTTCTATTTTCTAGAAATCATCATAGTTTATAAAGACAGTATACATTGAAATAACAATCATTTAAAAATAGTGAAAAAACGCAGATAAATCTATAGTCAAGCAATTTCATCATATTGACACAACACACCATACTGTGAACTCACACTCTGACTCACCCATATAGACTTCATTCACACACATTCACAAACCAATCATACTTGTGCAAAACGCGCAACAGAAACAATTTATCAAAAACAACAGGTCATGCAGTTAGACCTTCAATGCAAGATGATATTTGTTGTCCATAAATGCATTGATAAGTTAATAGTCATGCCATTTATCGAACCTGTGTCAGCAGACTCTGCACAGATGTCAAAGCAAACGCTCTACTCGCTGTGCTATCTAACCAGATGGCTGTCATCCATTCTGTGCCTCGCTTCATGACAGAAACAGTGTGGGCTTGTAGATCTACTGGGTTCCATCCTCCAATTAGATGATGGAAAGTTGATGAGTGAACTATGCCTATTCATTCGCGAAAGCATTTGCTCATTTTGCTGCGCCCGTCTTCCATTTCTACAGGCACAGATTTTCAAAAAGCTTGGATCAGTTCTCAAGCAAGGTCAATGTTTAAAATTGTTTTATATTGCTCTTCTGGGCCTGCTTCTCTGCTGCCTGCACTACTCAGATGTGCATCAGCAAGTTGTTTGTGCCGCTTGCACCAGACCTAGTGCTCTGTGATCCACCCCCCACCCTTCAGTGTGCTTCCTGCATGTAGCGAAGGAGAAATGATCTCTCCTACCTTCTACCGCCACCAAGGTCCCTTCCAAGGATCGTGGAGGGTAACGGCTGCTGGGATAAAGCCCTCTACTCATTTATTAACCCTCTTGCACCATCTGCATGCCTCTCCGCAAGTGTTTCATTTTGCTAGATCAAGAGAAAGAATTGCAGGAAGTGAGTATGACGAACACCTCTATTTTTGGCCCGATAAGCGGGTGGGACCTAAAGGGGACGTGCAGACTTAAATAAGGGAATCCTCTTTAAGAAGAATTATGTCAGGTAATAAGGGATACCTTAATATTGAGTAATATTGAGTAAGATACAGAGGTAACAAGCTTGAAAGTAATGGGAGGCTACAATGACTGACTGGAGTGCTCATGGTGTTTGGCTCACTTGAAGAGCATGGGTGGTAAGATGTTGGTTGACTGACTGGAAATGACAATGAGGCTGTCCGAGATCAAAAGAGTCTGAATATTTTGAGTCAATGAGACAAGATCCTTTGATCAAATGCTGATGCTTCTTGTCTCAATAAGAAGACGAGAGTGACAGGAACATTTGTCAGTGCTTAACTGACTGCAGGAGAAGAGACCACCTCTATTTTAAAATATTTTAAAATGCCTGCTAAAACCAATTGCAATCCACCAAAATGCATTGTTGAGGTGGCGTAGTGACAATGGTCTTGCTCATGTAACATCTCTGCCGCGCCGAGATGAATGATGAGGGACTGCATGCGTGCAATGACAGCTTCAAAGCACGAGGAGTGTCTACATACATGAGAGGTCATCAATGTGCATTGCACTGCAGAAAAAGGCAGGCCCCGGCTGTAGCCTAACTACTGTTTGTTATATCTTTAGGATATTTCTCCAGGATTACCATTTTAGGGGAAAAAAACATGCAGGCATCTTGTCTCCACATTTGTACAAGTAGCTTTTATCCTTTTCCAAACTAAACAAGAACCATTCCTTGGAAGCAGCCAGGACAGGCAATGCATGATCCAGAAGCAAATGGCATAGTCCGCACGGAATGAGTGAATGCCTGTCACTCTCTTTCCAGACGCCTTTTCTCCAAAACATAGTGCAGGCGCTAGGGCTTAGTGAATAATAACCACAACAGTGCAGAATCCCCAGTAATATGGAGCCTTTGTATTAAGCGTTACAAGAGTAGTAAAAGTCCACCTTATCTGTAAAGCAAAGATCAACACGAACTATGAGGATCCAGAATAGAGGTTGAAGGGTGCTCCTTAAATAATTCCCCCGAGAAGGGTTGGCAGCATCGTCATTCATTAAAAGTATGGAACTAATGTAGTTGTCTGCCAAAGTTAATTCATTTTGGTTTTACGTTGTGGGGTTTTATGTTTGCCATGAAATGAAATTTGTTTTAAATGACTAGTTTATTCTGCTTTTACTTTTTTTTGATCATTTGGGAATTATCATGTTCTTTTATGGAGTGAAACATGTTTACTTCTTCAAGCAAGGAATTTTTGTTCTATTATATGTGTTCTCATTCTTTCGATTTGATTGATTTTATTATCTGTTAAATATATGAGTGAAGGTGTGCTAGTTATGTGAATTTAATTTATTTTTTGTATTTGAATTGTAAAGGTTTTATTAACCATATACAATAAAACAACATAATTCACACTGTATAGCCCTACCCTCGGGTCTTCATAATTGCACTCTCACAGGTCTGTTAATACAACACTCAATGTATGCTTTCTTAATAATAGAGACCTTTCATGGTATACTGTTCCCATTTCAAAGCCATGCTTCCTGTGCTAAATCCCAACTCACATGTTTGGCCCACTGGGAATGATCTGGAAGTGCCTTTATCTTAACCTTAAGCGGATGGGCTTGATACTGCAGGTCTTCTGATTCAGCTGTACTTGTTCAGGGCTGCCTTTCATACTGTGTACTATTATGTGTCTGTAGGATACTGCTGCATCCAACATTAACATTTTCAAATTACATTTAGAATGATCTTCTTCTGGTTCAAGGGAACAGTTATGTTACCAACATGTCAATTCTGTTGTCATACTTGCACACCACTATCTTTCGAAGGATAAGAAGAGACTGTCAAAGAAGTTCATTCATTGCCCGCTGTTGAAAAAATATATTTTTGACTTGTATGTTAGGGAGAGCGTGCTATAAAGCAACCGTGGGACTATATGTAAACACTATGTCCCACACAAAGACTACCTTCTGCTTTCTGCTATCTAATTCAAGAATTAGCAGACAGTAGTCCTATTTCTACTGAGACAGGATTTTTGCATAATTTTTAAAACTCTGCACTGCCCTTCCGGATCCCAGCCTCTCCAAATGAGCTTAACAACACACACAAAAAAACAAAAAACTGCTGCATCGCCTTGAAGGCACTTTACTTCCCATACAAGGCATTTAATCAATCAATTGAAAAATTGAAGATCCATTGGGGCTTATGTGTGAATTATCTGGTGTCCCCAGTGATCCTCAAACATGTGCAGCTTAAGGGCACTTTAAGGGTTCAGATGGCCTGAAATTGCACTACCCGTAGAAGAATTGTAAAGTTGGAATGTAGAGGGATATCAGCAATGTTTGTCCTAGAAGAAAGGTCTTCAATATCAGCCCGATAGACATTACCTTCAGGGACAGTGTGTGAAGAAGAAACTGTGGGTGCCAAGAGATGAAGTAGCTGCAATATCAGCAGGAGAGGCAGGCTTGCAGCAGCTTTAGAAGGTCTAAACCAGCCAGCTCTGCTGCTTTGGGGCCTTATTTTGGCACGCTCATATCAGCATCTGTTTGAGCATCAACTTCACTGAGCTGCTTTTTTAGCGTTCAAACCTAGAATTGATCTGTCTATTGGTTCCTCACATTTTCTTCTAGGCTTAGACAATTCCAAATATTTTGACAGCACTTAACCCCATGCTACTATTCTGTATCACGTTCACACAGTTTGCTGTGGTTTGATGTCTCTGTGTTTTTGTCCATGTTCTCTTCTTTTGTTCTTTCCTCTCCTCTGTGATAACCACTTCAGCACTGATATTGAGGTATAAGGGCGATAGAGAATGGCACCATCAATGGCAGCGGGAAGGAAGCCTCTCATTAACGTGCATGCCTTCCACTCCCCAGCTGGTGACAGCCCCAACCCGTCAAATGTCACCTATGCTGTATGGGCAGAGGCGCAATACATAGTAGACCACTAGGACAAGCAGGCACGCCATGACACTGCCAGGTGGATCCGAGGCAAAGGAGTCCCAGGAGAGACATAAGGAACATCTTCTTCATGGAAGGGATGGGGAATTAACCAAAGGTAGCTGCAGCATTAACTGTGAAAGGATGTATTTGCTCCATAGACAATTCCAAGGGAAAACAAATAGGAGTTTCTTTTCTACAGAAATCAACTTTTCAATGTTTGAATTTCAGGAATGTTGGAAAATATTTGGTTTGAGACTGACATGATCCATAGGATAACATTACTAGACCAGATGGCCTATCGGGCCTGAATGCAAGCTTTGCGGTAATTGTAAGACATTCAGTGCTTCTGAATTCAGTATGTTTTTATCCCCCCACACCCCCACGCCCCTGCCAGCACTATTATGGGTTAAAAAACAATTTTTCGAACAAACAGCTTACTTTTTTGCAGAGGTAATAATTGCCCCAGAGAAGCATTGCTAGAGGCAAATTGACCCATGCGGTATTAACTCATGCCCCCACTTGAGTCTTAGAGGACTCCAAAATGGGTAGTAAGGACAGGATCGCAGTTACCATGATCAGGCGCACGCTTCCCATTACCGCATGCTTGCTGCATGTGCTAAGGGTATTTGTGTTTTGCAGTATTTCTGGAAGAAATATCACCAAACTTGTAATGAGGCCCAAGGTTACTGCACTCTTTGTGGGAACCCATTGCACTCCTTTGGGGTTGGGTGATATAACTGCCAATCATTACCCCCATTATTAGTGTCACAAGTACCGCCTGTTTGTGTTCCCAAACCCAGAATCATACTACAGAGCAATAGAATGTGAGCCTTTTCCATTCTCAGCTGTTTAACCACTGCCACAAGACTCTTAATGAGGCCCAAGACCATGCAGTGCAGGACTTTCACCAATGTAAAGACATGAACAGTGAGAAGGTGGGGGATTGACATGCCGCACAGTGGCGCTTTCGCCAGCACTTAGAATACACTCTCAGCAAAGGGCATTGCATTATTAAAGCATGCGCATGAAGGATGTGTGTAGTGCTCGGAATAAATGTTAGTGTTTCCTGTCTTCCTTTCTTTGCTCTGCCCCTTGAGCGTGCCAGGAACATGCATCCACAACAGATCGGCCATCTTAGGACAGGGAATCTGGGGCAGGTGAGGAGTTTATTCACTGCTGTGCATGTCTACAACATCTCCAAGCTCAAATAGACTACTGGGCTGCCTAACTGGCAATACTGAACCATTGCTTGTCCTTTCACTCTACGTCTGTGTACCAGAGACTGTCCTATATGAGTAATCAGATGAGACCTTATGCCATTAATTATTCTGAGGAAGGGTAAACGATCCGAAATGTGAAGAGAGCTGGGAGGAATTGGAAGAAGGGATTATTACTATCAACTTTGATCTATCAAGGATCGAATGGAAAAATACTACTATTATAGTCATTACATTTTCATTAAGTTGTGATCGATTTATGACGAGGAAAACTAATTCGGACCTTTTTATGGCATTTTTGGGAAAATATTTTGAATTGAATTTGATTTAGATATGATATATTATGTTAGTAATTGGTGTATTAAAAAATTGTTCACTATTGAAGATAAGAGTGATTGATATTGTTGGAAAGAGACTTAAACCGATTAGAGTGTGCCTTGGGTCCATATTAGCATAGATGGGGTTTTATGTGTTTACTGCCCTATATGGGATTTGGAGCAGACCTGCCCTTTCCTGCGTCTGGCTGAGCTTACATGGTCTTGGGGCCCGTGCACACTGAGACTCCGGGACCAGATTGATGTTGTGTTATTTTCAGGCATTCTAAAACATTTCATGTACAAATAAACATACTGTGCCTATAAACTTGACGCACAAAATCTTTCTCATTCTACGAACCTATCCTGTAAGTTGCATGTCTTTCGTGGACCCAGCCATTTTGTGGCACGTTTTGTGCATCAAAATATCTGCAAAAGTAAATCCGGTGCCTCTAAAACATTTCAACAACTCTGCCCAATGTCCCCTTTGGGGTGGGACAAAGACTGATTTGCTTATAGTCATGCTGAGAAATAGTAGTCTGGGGGGTTGGCCAGTGCAATTCCAGTGTTTTGTGATCCATTAAAAACCTTGGAGTCATCACCGTTGAGTTGTGAAGTAGTCACGTTGATGGGACCAGTATGCCCAGACGTGGGTCCTGAGCCTGCTGTACCCAGAAGCTCAAGCTTAAACACACAGCAAGGCCGAAACATGCTTGCTTTTGGTGTCGTGAGGAAGGGACATGATCCAGCAGTTTGAGATGCACTGCACTTTTTCAGGTGGGAGCAAACCTGTTTTGTATGGGGTCATTTTGTTCTGTAATGGAGAGGCTGAAAAACGATGGTCTGGAGGGTTGCCTAGAGCAAGGCCAGTCGTTGTTGATTGATTCAAAACCTTCCAGCCATCACTCTTAGTTTTGCAAGGGTCACTCTGAGTGGGACGGGTTTGTCCAGGTGTGGGTCTTGAGCTGGCAGTGCTTAGAGACTGAAGCGAAACCATACCAATGACACCCAATGATGCTGATTTTGTGTGTCGCCTCACGCAGAAGATATGCGACCTGCCCGTTCAGGCTGGACTGCTACTTTTTGGTTGGGACCAGTTCCAATTTACATATGGTATTTTACATTCTCTAATGACGTAGCCGGCTGAACAATGATGACATAGGTGGTCACCCAGAGATATGCCAGCGGTTTCTGATTCCTGAAAACCTTATAGCAAACACATGTCAGTTTTACATTAGTCACCCTAAAGTGGACGGATATGCCCAGACAAGGCCTGCACGTGGGTCTTGAGCTTTCTGTGTTTGGAGAGTCAAGATACTCTCACTGCTAGCCCCCCAACAAGGCCGAAGAATCTCGGGTTGCTTCTGATCTCATGGAGAAGGGTTGTGACCTTCCAGTTTCGGCTGGACTGGCCCTTTTAAGGTAGGACTAGCCTCTTTTACATTTGATCTTTCCCTGTTAATGCAATTCAATTTGTTGTTAATGGCTAACCTGTGAATTTGGCGACCTTACAAAAATCAGCCATCTAAAAAGGCCATGCTCTATGCTCCTCTGCTCTTTAATTTGCATACCTGCACATTATAAAGTGTGCTACATGCAAACGATTTCTTGGATTATGTTTCACACAAAAAACTGTTTTTGTACAATATATGTAAATTTAGGAGTGCAAAGATCTGAAGACACTCCCTAAACTCCAGTTGTCTCATCTTACAACCCTTTTGTAAAGCTTGACCTTGAAATGTAAGGTCAGAATTAGTCCTGTACACCTTTTGAAAGCTGATTATTGATGCATTAAAGAGTCTTGAGCAGTGTTAGGTCTTCCTTGCCGGCCAGTATTGCTATTTACCTCGCCATTTCTTTTCAGGAAATAAGCCGATATACACACGTTCATCAGACTAAACTCCTTCATGGGATGTTTCCTAAACGTGTATATTCATTGAGCAGATGGAAGCAACAACTGAAGGCGCCATCTATGCACACACTGTTTTCCACAGGGATGCTGCATGCAGTAGTGCCTGGCGTGGATTCTGAGCAGGACGGTGGGGGTTCTTATCTTCAACGTCACGGAGGCTGCACCTGCAAGGCTTGGGGCAGAAATAAAGATGGATGCCTGCTGCCTCTGCAGCAGACCTCTCTTCTGGCAGGTAACCCGCCTCAGGTTTCACACAGAGCCTCCATCCCTTCACCTCGCCAAGAAGCAGCAGGGGCTACCACTTCCGGGCACGCACATACAAATGGTGTGTTTCTAATGTGTGAAGGCATGGAGCAGAATTATGAAAGTAGCTTCTCCAAATGCACATTCTCGATTTATGGTCTTGTGTATTTAGGCCAGCGTGGAATAAGACTCTATCACACAGTATTCAGAAGACATTTGCATAAGCCTCCAGAATGTCCTGGCATCAGACCCACGCTGAGTCTTCCAGGATGAAATTGTCATACTTCTTGGGCTATGCAGTCAATTTCAGGGCAATATATTAGCTCAGCAGAATCTGCAAGAACAGGCCATTCGTGGCTTTTACTGTATTAACGTATTAATGTATTTTAATGTACAAGGAGCTTATGTCTAAGCAGTGTACATAATTTAATAACGTCAGTTCAAAGAGACAGGAATAAAGCAAGACGCCGCCATCTTGAAAGATCAATCAGAACATTAGGAAGAGGAAAGAGGGGGAGATGTAAGGACAGAATGATGAGAAGCAACAGTAGAAACTGAGCCCAAAGACAAAGGCAATATGTTCCAGAGTTTAGGGGCAAGATGAGACAAGGAACAGAACTATTATTGGGCACCAGGGGTGTGTGGCACAGTTAGTAAAAATCAGGAGGGAGAGCAAGGGGGAGTGTAATAGAGGGCCTGATTCATTGAGTTATTTGCACTGTGAAAATGGACTTTTCACTGGTGCAAAGTTACTTTGCACTGCCAACAAACACAATGATTAATGGAGCAATGGAAAGCGTATGTTTGCAGTGCAAAGTGACTTTTCACAGCAAAAATACTCTTTGCACAGCTTTCTGAATCAGGGTGTTTGTTGGCGGTGCAAGGTCACGTTGCACCAGTGAAAAGTCACTTTGTACAGTGAAAAATATTCCATGAATCTGACCCTTAGCATCAAGAGAGGAAAGATGGGAAGGAGCATGTCCATGCAGGCACTTAAAAACAATACAAAAAATGAACCTGAAGACATGTATCCTTCACTGTGGAAGTGTCAAGCAAGATATGGGCCTCATTACGAGTTTGGAAGTAGCCATGCCGTTTTTAGCGGCACGACTACCCCCAAACTCGGGTCCGGGTCCTGCAAAATGTGAATTACCGGGCCATTCCGACCTTTGCAGGCCCGGTAATTCCCATTTGCGGGACCCGGTACATCCCCATTCCCATTTGAGCCCCCCATAGGGCTCAATGGGAATGGGGAGGATGCTAACAACAGACCCGTTAATGACGGGTCCATTTTTAGCATCCTGTTCTGCTAGCGGGTGCCTCTCTGCATGGCTGGTCTGGCCAGGCGTACAGAGCGGGACCCGCTGCAGAACTCATACTGTGGAGGCCCGGTATGAACGGTGCCGGTCCCTAACCCGCACCGTTCATACCGTGGCTGCCACAGTCGTAATAAGGCCCATTGTGTCTGCAGAGCTTGGAAGAGCAGGTCTTTGGTTGCTTTTTTGTATCCTTCTTTGGGGAAGAGGCTGCAGCTTTTGGAAAGAAATTCTTGTCTACTAAAGAAAGAGGCATTGAGGGGAGCAGCTGCTGGCAACAAATGGGCACATAGCACCATGTTTTTACAGGGTGGCTCATGCAAGTAGGTGTGTGGAAGCAGCAAATGATGTCAAAACGAAACACACCTACTTACATGAGCAACCTTGTAAAAAGCGGTGGGGTGGTAGAGGTTTTGCTCACCAGGCGGACCCCTTCCAACCATTATCAAAAGCCCTCTCTTCTTCCACAAACATTTTCCAAAAATCTAGAACAGACCGACAATTTTTCAACTGTTTTCCCTTATAAGTTGATAGCAAGTACATATGCACATGCTCTAATAAGCTCTTCTCGTATGTGCCTTATTCAGGCCAGGATCTAGACGTTTTACTTGCAGTTCCCTGAACCCACTCATTCTGGTACTTTAAAATCTTTTCTTTATACTGCAGAATCACTCTACACATATGCTGCAATGCCGTATCCATACTGTCACAAGTCTCTTACCGTGCTCAAAAGAAAGTTTGCTAACACCGGCCTAGTGACCTCTCTCTTAACAAAACCTCAGACGTTCCAATTTCAAAATCTCACAATTCTAATAGCAAATCTGCTTATTCACACAACTACTAGCTACAACTAACAGAAAACACAGTCATACACACGATTGCAAAAAAAGTCTGATTCCAAACACCTTTTTTTTTCTACACAGTTGCAAACAATACTATAAAGAGAAGGAGGGGGGAAACAAAAAGAGGACAAAGTAACGATCTTATTAGGCCTTGTGTCATACAGATCATGCAAGTGTGCCAGGGGAGAGGGGAAGGAGAAGTGTAGTTAACTCACAAGTGCAGCCAGCGGGTGGCTCATAAATGCAGACAGAAGGGACTGAAGGGTTGCAGATACAGACCCTGGGGAGCCGGGAGGCAGTGCGAGGGCAACTGGACATGCAGGAGCCTGGGCCTGAGTTCAGAGGGTGACAAGGTGACTAGTGCACAGAGCAGTCAGATGCATCAGCAGGGGAGAGGAAGAGAGAAAGAGGAAGCGAAAAGGAAGGTCTTGAGGTGCTTCCGGAACCAGAGGTGGATCTGCTCAAGTTTGAGAGAGGTCGTTCCAGAGGGGGAACCCAGCCGAGGAGATAGATCTGCACCCAACTTTCTGCTTGGAGAAGCGTCTGACCCTGGAGGTGAATGAGCAGAGAGCTCAAGAAGGAAGATGTTTTGGAAAAAAAAGTTGGAGGTTGAGTGGTCCCAGGCCCTAGAAAGCCTTGTGAATGATGAAAAGGGTCTTGAAGTTTATCCTTACATCCAAGGGGAGACAGTGAAGAGATTACAAAGCTGGAGAGATACGATCCCTGGGCTTGAGGCCAAGGACAAGTCTTGCAGTCCTGTTCTGGATAAGTTGTAAAGGTCGAAGAGTAGAGGCAGGAAGATTTAGATTTAGAAATACTCACCAACAAACACCATTATATTCATAATATCCTTTCTCAGAGAGTTTCAAAACCCGGTCCATACCACCCCTCAAACCCAGTCTGATAAAGATTGGTGCTCCACCATCCAAACTGCCCTAGCCAACAAGGTGGTCTCTGTGAAAGTCAAAATTGCTGCCAAAAAAGCCCAACTTGCCTTGAAAGCTCTCCCTCGGAATGCGCTATCTCCCTCCTCTGAGCTTAACACCACTCCATACGCCGCCTTCAGCTTCTCTCAAGTCTTCTAAGCTGATGTCTTCAAAACCATTTGCAAGCTAAAGCCTTCCAATTGCAAAGGAGACTCCTGCCCTGCCCACGTTGTCAAGCTATGTGTCACCACTCTGCCCCCGATCATCTCCAAATTCATCAATGCCTCCTTTCTAGCCAACTCTGTCCCTAATTGTCTAAAAGCAGCCTGGGTTACCCCATTCTTATCAAACCATTACGTAATCCCACCCTCCCCACTAACTATTGCTCCTATCACCACTGTTGCCTACCTCTCCAAAAGTCGGAACCGCATGGAGTACTCCCAAAACCAGCTATTCCTAGAGCAACACCGACTACTAGGTGTAAACCAGTCTGGCTTACTCCCCAAACACAGTACTGAAACAGCACTCCTTGATCTTAAAATTCAACTAGACAACATTGACGACTCTGGTAACTTTGCCACCCTCCTCCTTTACCTCTCAGTCACCTTTGGCCTGGTTGACCTTGGCATACTGTACCACCATCTCTCCTTGAACTTCCATTTCTCAAGTGAGGCTACTATCTGGATCTAATCCTTCTTGAGCGAATGTAAATCCAGAGTTTTCTTCTGGGTCTCTGTGGCAGAACACTTTGTGACCCCTCTTCGAGTCCCTGAAGGATCCACCCTCTCTCCTACACTTTATAACACAACCACTAAGCCTCTCTTTGACCACCTAGTCTCCCTCGGCATACCCTGCACTAACTCTGTGGATAACACCCAGATACTCATCTCAGCCACTGGAAAATATACAGATTACTCTCTTGCTATTAACTGGACCTTTCATCATCCATAACTGGATGGCTTCCCACAATCCATGTCTCAAAGATGATAAAAAAGAGCTATTCATTGTAGGCACCACTGCTTGCCTCAATCATCTGGAGTTCACCTCCTTTTCCACCGATGGCTCTATAATACCAGTTTCCAAATCTGTCAAGACGCTTGAAATTTAGCTAGATGCTGATCTCACTGTGGCTAAACACCTTAATGCCTTATTGTCCACCACAGCATACACCTCCAAACCTATATCACTAAGCAGACAATTCCTCATAGCAAATAACTGTTTGACACTGGCACAAGCATTTATAAACAGCAAACAGGTTTACATCAATGTCCTTTACACAGGTGTCCCTGCAAAGAACATCACTAAACTCCAACTATTACAAAACAAACACTGTGTGCTGCGTTGGGATACACAGACCACATTTCATCTGCCAGGAGCGATGCCCACTTGCTCCCCATCAAAGCTTGCATTGAATTTAAAATGCTGGCTATCACTCACCGCTGTGTTCCCAAAGAAGCACCCATCTACATTAACAATTGCACTACCCCTAAACCCTTTGTGCACCCTCTACTTCTTCCACCCTCACCCTGCTTACTCCTCGGCTCAAAAGAAAAAGTGCAGGTGGGGCAAGCTTCTGTGTTACTGCTCTCTCCCCCTGGAACTTGAAACGATATCCCACCCAACATTAGAAATGAGCGCGTTAAGACGGATTTCTGAACTCTGTCCTGGTGGCGCAGAGGTTCAGAAGGCCAACCTAATTACTTGGAACAGGGTAACCTCTGGACGAGCCAGACCAATCAAGGTAGCGATCACGGCGGTCAAGACTAGGTCTCAAGAGGGGTGAGGGTGACTGAAAGCCCGCAATGAGCACACAAAGCAAGAACACTTACAAACTACTCCAAACAGTTGTTATATTAAAAATATATACACATTTATTTCAAGGCCTTTAAAACAATGACCGTAGCAAGAAAATCACAATATAACGATAGTAAACCAACACATACCATATCAACACAATATATATACAAATACAACCAGTCTCAAGCGTTATATGCATGAAATGTGTAGTCCACCTAAACGGGAGGGAAAACAGGCAGTGCGCAATAATGCTTAGACCCAGTTCGCCTTCAGAGGCACCTAACTAGATGGAAGTCCGAGCCCTGCGAAGAGTGGAGCCTTGTGCTCAAAAGTACCTGCACGCGCTGGTGCCAATGGGCAAAAGGAGAAGCTCTTCGAGGGAAATCAGGCAGTTCAGTTTAGTGCACAAAAGAAGAAGAACAAGTTACGCAACTCAAGCGCAGCCTCCACAGTGGGCAGAAGCAGAGCGCGAGTACGGAAAAGGGTGCTGTTTGACACAGCGGGGAAAAGCAATGGGCTCCTGCAGGAGGGCGACCAGATCCTAGCTATGATTCTCACCGGTCCCCGATGCAAGCAGACCGAGGCTTCTCGGCGTCAGTTTCAGCTGCTGGCAGGTTCAGAAGAGCAGGGAACGCCTCGTCGTCGTGTTGAGTAAAAAGACGTCCCAATCGAAGAAACCCGCACAGTATGTTACCACAGCAGGGCAACGGAGCGGCCGTGTGTATCTGAGCCAAATGTACACTACTCACTTCAGACCTGGGAACGCCAAGTGTACGAAGCGTGTGAGAGTGACAAGGACTCGAAATACTACACAACCTGGCGGCGGTTACAGAGCAAGACTCCCGTGTAAGCTGGTCAGTCAGCTGGATGGCCCAGAGACGCTTCCGAAGGCTTACTGGCAGGAGATGGTGAAGATGCCGAGAATAGCTGTTCCCGCTATTCCAAGGGTCGAAGTACCAGTACAGGCCTTCTGGTTCGATCAAAGGTGAAAAGGGTTTCACAAGGCGACAGCAGTGCAGAGGAGAAGTCCTTCAGCGGGTCACCAGCGATTCCTCGGTCCAGCCTCTTGGTTGCAGGATACTTGGCTCCTGTATTCCTTCGTTCGTGAGAACTCAGGAGATCGACATGGTAGTGGTGTTTCCAGCCCCCTCTTATCCACGGTTGCCTTCGCGCCAAAACGGAGGGGACCCAATGGGAGATCCGCTCATCAACACTCACACCATACGTGGACCAATCACGGACCACGGTGGTCCCAGGCATTCACATCACCCTAGACTCTCTGGCACCCAGGATGTGTATTGGGACCAGACATCCCAGCCCACATCCTGGAGGCACACACAAGACATGTAGAAGCCTGCGAAAGCATCCGTGTTTCACGGGAAAATACATGCCCAAATAAGGAAGGCCCCGGGTCGGCTCGACCTGGGGAAGGTGAAGGGAGCAAGACGGTCAGCGGACAGGACAAAGGAGCCTCGTGGTCTGGCCATTTTGAGAGCCAGGCCACCATTTTGGGTTAAGCGCGAGAAAACGCGCTTACAACGCCAAAAGGAGCTCAAAACACAAGAAACGATCGCTGCCACCATTCCCGTCCCTGAATCACTTGCACCAATCAGATACAATCCTAAACGAGTATCTAGGGCCTGTAGAAGGCTAGAGACCCAAGAGAGCTGTAACTTAGCTTACAGTGCCCTCTTGTGTCATGTTGCACGAAAGCCGCAACATGATAAAAGAAACTACGGGAAACAGCGTTCTCCGGTACTGACTGTCTTAAGGGCACGTCAGTTTCCCCGTAAGAAAGGAGCGAAAGCCCAGAGGAGTGCGGCAGAAGGCTGCACTTCTCTGGCAAAGTCAAGAACAAGGTGAAAAACAACAGCAAAAAGTTTAGGGGTTGCCACATGGAAGGAAAATTACCTACAATTACGAAATCTTTCCTAACACTCGCCCCTCCCAGACTATGGACAGGGGGAACTAATCCACCCCTGAATGAGTCTCTTGTTCAGGTCGGTTAAACATTCTGGACAACCCATCAGCATTGCTATGTTGGACACCTGGCCTATGCTCAATAGTGAAGTCGAAGCCTTGTAGACTTATGGACCACCTAAGCAACTTTGGATTCTCCCCCTTCATGTTCATTAGCCACTTTAAGGGCTTATGGTCAGTTTGCACAGTGAAGTGGGTCCCATAGAGGTAGGGCCTCAGCTTCCTTAGGGCCCACACAACAGAGAAACATTCTTTCTCTACCGTGGACCATCTGAGCTCTCTGTCCTTAAGCTGGCGGCTAATAAAACCAATAGGGTGTTCCTTACCCTTCTCATCTACTTGTGATAGTACAGCTCCTATCCCAGTGTCAGAGGCGTCCGTCTGCACGATAAAAGGTCTTTGATAATCAGGGGCCCTGAGGACAGGGGCCTGGCACAAGGAGTCTTTTAAGCCATTGAAGGCCTTCTCACACCCGTCGGTCCAAGTTACCTTCTTGGGTTTCTTCGGAGTTGTGAGGGCAGTCAGAGGGGCAGCTACGGTGCCATAGTCTGCCACAAAATTGCGGTAATACCCTGTGAGTCCTAAGAAGGCTCTCACTTGGGTTTGCGTAGTGGGGGTAGGCCAGTCTTGTACTGCTTGTACTTTACTGGGAAGAGGCTGTATCCTCCCTCCACCTACTTCATGTCCAAGGTAAACCACTGAGCCTTGTCCAATCTGGCATTTACTAGCCTTTATGGTCAGCTGTGCTTTCTGAAGAGCCTGGAGCACAATCCTGAGGTGTTTCACATGGTCTTCCCAGGTGGCACTGAAAACTGCTATATCGTCCAGATATGCAAGACAGAATTCGTCCAACCCATTCAACACATGATTCACAAGCCTCTGGAAAGTGGCAGGTGCATTCTTCAACCCGAATGGCATTACCCGGAATTGGTAAAGGCCGTCTGGAGTAGAAAATGCTGTCTTCTCCTTGGCATGTTCTGCTAAAGCTATTTGCCAATAGCCAGCAGTGAGGTCAAACGTGCTGAGGTACTTGGAGGCACCCAAAGAATCCACCAGCTCATCTGTTCGAGGCAAGGGGTGTGCATCTATCTTGGTGACAGCATTCAGAGCCCTGTAATCCACGCAGAACCTCAATTCAGAAGTGCCTGCCTTTGGAACCAAAACCACAGGGCTGGACCAAGGCCTACTAGAGGGTTCAATCACCCCAAGGTCTAACATCTTGTTGACCTCGGTCTTAATATAAGACCGTACTTTGTCTGACATCCTGTATCCCCTACTTTTGGTAAGTACACTGTCTCCTGTGTCAATGTTATGTTTGCACCAAGGTGTCAAACCAGGCGACTGTGAAAACAGGGGGGAAAACTGCCTAAGCAAACTTTTCACCTCAGCCTGCTGATCAGAAGTCAGGTGAGGGGCCACTCGGACACCCTCAAAGGAGTTATCTGAAGGACCGCTTTGGAACAGGTCGGGGAGAGGTTCCGACTCCTCTTCCTCAACATCTGAAGCCAGTAGCAGTGCTGCGATTTCGACTCTTGGGACGAAAGCCTTCAGCCTATTCACGTGAAACACTTTTGGAGCCTGTCCAGGCCTTCCAAGGTCCACTAAATAGTTAACCTCACCCAGGGGCTCCACCACTGTGTAAGGGCCTGACCATTTGTCCTGTAAAGCTCGAGGCCTTATGGGATTCATGATCAGGACTTGCTGACCAGGTGTAAAGTTGATGAGGGAAGCTTTCTGGTCGTACCAATGTTTCACCAGTGCTTGTCCTGCCTTCAATTTATCACTAGCCAAGCCCATCAGAAGTACCATCCGTTTTCTGAGCCCTAGCACATAATCAACTACATTGGTAGTAACAGGGGGAGTGGGCATCTCCCATCCCTCTTTGACGATGGCTAAGGGTCCCCGTACGGGATGACCGAACAGAAGTTCGAAGGGGCTGAAGCCAACACCCTCCTGGGGTACCTCTCGGTAGGCAAACAGTAAGCATGGTAAAAGAAGATCCCATTTTCTTCTCTGAGGTTCCTCCAGAGCCCCAATCATGCTCTTTAACGTTCTGTTGAAACGTTCCACCAGACCATTGGTCTGGGGGTGGTATGCAGAAGAGAACTTGTAGGTGACCCCACATTCTTTCCACATAGCCTGCATATACTTCGACATAAAGTTGCTGCCACGATCCGACACAACTTCTTTAGGGAAGCCAACCTTAGTAAATATGCCAAGTAAAGCTTTTGCAACTGACTTGGCAGTTACAGTTTTCAATGGGATGGCCTCAGGATATCTGGTTGCATGGTCGACCAGCACCAGGATAAACCTATTGCCCGAGGATGTTTGCGGGTCAAGGGGACCAACGATGGCGATCCCTACCCTTTTAAATGGTACCCCCACAACTGGGAGCGGTACCAACGGAGCTTGACTTGTCGCGCCAACCTTACCAAACAACTGGCAGGAGGCACAACTCCTGCAGTGACTTTCTACTTGCACCCCCATCTTGGGCCAGTAGAAGTGCATGGATAACCTTTGCTTGGTCCTCTTTATACCAAGGTGACCAGCAAGGGGAACTTCATGCGCCAACTGCAAGAGGAAGGGCCTAACAGCAAGGGGAACCACCAACCTCCTATGGTCTCCTTCTGTAGACTCTGTGGGCTCACTATACAGGAGTCCACCTTCCCAATAAATCCTATGCGCACCAGGAGGTTCACCCTCAAGCTGGGAGCAGGCCTGTCTCCTTAGGCCTTCCAGAGATGGGCACTCATGTTGGCCTTTACTGAATTCGTCCCTATCAGGACCTCCTTCAACTAACAAGTCTTTTAGTTCAGGATGATCGTTGGGGTCAAATACTTCAGGCATCGCCACCTCCTCGTCAGGCCCGGGCGATTGACCAACTTCCTCCACCGCAGTGGTAGGCGAGCTCGGGGGAATATTCTCTTTCCTTCGTCTTGACTTGTCGACTCCTTTCGCCTTGGGTTTCCCCTTCGGCTGGGGCAGCGTATTGGTCTTGGCCAATGCTGCCGTGCTTGAGACCGTGTGTAGGGTCTTTCGGCAGTGTCTCCTACGAGCCCTAAAGCTCTGAGATCATTACCTAACAAGACCTTTCCTGGGACGTTTCTCTGAATGCTCACTGGAATCCTGACTGCTGTACCATTTAAAGTAAGATTTACAGGTATTACTGGGAACATACAGAGTGGGCCGTCAGCCAACTTAGTGGGCATCAGAGTAGCTCTGGCAACTTCCTCTGAGTCTACCAAGGTAGAATCCACTACAGTGCGACTGCACCCACTACCCCTAAGAGCTGGAGCATCTACTCCATTGATCAGCACACTGTCTTTAAAGTAGTGCTTGGTATTATCCGGAATCCTAGCATAAGCCTCTGCGACTTTAGGCTCCCAGGAACCCAGGGACACTAAAACTACCTCAGCCTCTATCCCGCTGGGAAATGAGTCTGAGGAGAAGGATGCTCCTGTAATCTCTTCTTCCTCGTAGGAGGAGAAGGCCAGATTAGCGGAGTGGACCCCCAAAGGTCTAACCTTACACTGGGGATCCCCCTTCATGTGGTCAGTTGCTCCACAAGCAAAACAAGATCCATTGGGTCTGTTTACATAGGGAGGCTTATTGTAACCAGAGTTCTGTTTCGGAGCCTGACCTCCACTACCCTGTGAGTTCTCTTGTGTCTTACCCTTATTTTTCTTTTTGTGGCCCTTATGAGAAGAAGATTTATCAGATTCTCCACCCTCCTTATCTTTGGACTTTTTCCCTTCTTCCTGCTTACCAGGATGAGTTTTGTCCTTATGGGACACTCGATGTGACACCCATAAGTCTGCTGCAATGGCCAGCTTCTTAGGATCTATCTCCTTCGAATCGGCCAAATGCTACTTAAGCTCCGGGGAAGAAGATGCAAAAATGTGTTCCAGCATGACAAGATTTATCATGCCTTCGAAGGTAGAAACCTTATAACCTTCGACCCAGCCAGTTAAGTTTTTCAAGGACTCAGTGACATAAGATACCCAAGTACCACCTTCCTTTTTCTTATACTCTCTGAAACGTTTCAAATATTGGGCCGGAGTCTTCCCAAACTTTAAAATGAGAGTTTGCTTTAACATTGCGAAATCAGCTCGCTCAGCCTTCGACATTTCCATAATGGCACTACAGCCAGAATGGGGCAGTCTGCTGAGTAACCTGGCAATCTTATCAGCATTGTCAACTTGTTGAACTTTGCATGCATACTCAAACGCATTCATCCAGTCCATAATGTCATTCCTTTCTTCACACACACTGAGCAGATCTTTCGGAAACCGTGGATGAGAGGAAGCCCCAGACCCATGTCCAGGACCCTTGGACCCATTTGTAAACTGAAGCTTGGCCAGTTCCAACTGGTGATCCCTGTCTTTTTGTTTTTCTGCCTGTTCGATTTTTAGTTTGGCTATGCTGAATTCAAGCTCCTGCTGCCTAAACCGCAGCTCTTGCTTCTTGAATTCAAGCATAGCCTCCCCATCAGCACTGGCAGAGGAAACATTAGACATCTCGTCCTCCCTGTCCTCGTGGTCGCGATGGATCAGTGCAGCGGCAGAACCGTCGGTTCTACCAGTGAGAGCAGCCCCACCTCCTTCCGCACTGTCCTCAGAAGTTATATCGTCAAGCTGCGCTTCTTGCCACGCCACGTTTCTTTGGATCATTTCCAATTTCGTGCCTTGAGAGGAAACACCTCTCTCCGCACACATCTTTTTCAATGTTTCTGATTTGGAAGCATTTAAAGTTAACAAGGTATTTGTTGCCATACTGTTAGATAGGACTATGGCCTTTTTAAAGTTATACTACAACAATTCACTACGTGTCCTGGTTGGAATAACCTGAAATGCCCTAGTTCGTACGCAACACTGGATACCTTCAGTCGTATCCCACCGCTGTACACCAATTTGTTAAGACGGATTTCTGAACTCTGTCCTGGTGGCGCAGAAGTTCAGAAGGCCAACCTAATTACTTGGAACAGGGTAACCTCTGGACGAGCCAGACCAATCAAGGTAGCGATCGTGGCGGTCAAGACTAGGTCTCAAGAGGGGTGAGGGTGACTGAAAGCCCGCAATGAGCACACAAAGCAAGAACACTTACAAACTACTCAAAACAGTTGTTATATTAAAAATATATACACATTTATTTCAAGGCCTTTAAAACAATGACCGTAGCGAGAAAATCACAATATAACGATAGTAAACCAACACATACCATATCAACACAATATATATCCAAATACAACCAGTCGCAAGCGTTATATGCACGAAATGTGTAGTCCACCTAAACGGGAGGGAAAACAGGCAGTGCGCAATAATGCTTAGACCCAGTTCGCCTTCAGAGGCACCTAACTAGATGGAAGTCCGAGCCCTGCGAAGAGTGGAGCCTTGTGCTCAAAAGTACCTGCAGGCGCTGGTGCCAACGGGCAAAAGGAGAAGCTCTTCGAGGGAAATCAGGCAGTTCAGTTTAGTGCACAAAAGAAGAAGAACAAGTTCCGCGACTCAAGCACAGCCTCCACAGTGGGCAGAAGCAGAGCGCGAGTACGGAAAAGGGTGCTGTTTGACACAGCGGGGAAAAGCAATGGGCTCCTGCAGGAGGGCGACCAGATCCTAGCTATGCTACTCACCGGTCCCCGATGCAAGCAGACCCAGGCTTCTCCGCGTCAGTTTCAGCAGCTGGCAGGTTCAGAAGAGCAGGGAACGCCTTGTCGTCGTGTTGAGTAAAAAGACGACCCAATCGAAGAAACCCGCACAGTATGTTACCACAGCAGGGCAACGGAACGGCCGTGTGTATCTGAGCCAAATGTACACTACTCACTTCAGACCTGGGAACGCCAAGTGTACGAAGCGTGTGAGAGTGCCAAGGACTCGAAATACTACACAACCTGGCGGCGGTTACAGAGCAAGACTCCCGTGTAAACTGGTCAGTCAGCTGGATGGCCCAGAGACGCTTCCGAAGGCTTACTGGCAGGAGATGGTGAAGATGCCGAGAATAGCTGTTCCCGCTATTCCAAGGGTCGAAGTACCAGTACAGGCCTTCTGGTTCGATCAAAGGTGAAAAGGGTTTCACAAGGCGACAGCAGTGCAGAGGAGAAGTCCTTCAGCGGGTCACCAGCGATTCCTCGGTCCAGCCTCTTGGTTGCAGGATACTTGGCTCCTGTATTCCTTCGTTCGTGAGAACTCAGGAGATCGACATGGTAGTGGTGTTTCCAGCCCCCTCTTATCCACGGTTCCCTTCGCGCCAAAACGGAGGGGACCCAATGGGGATCCGCTCATCAACACTCACACCATACGTGGACCAATCACGGACCACGGTGGTCCCAGGCATTCACATCACCCTAGACTCTCTGGCACCCAGGATGTGTATTGGGACCAGACATCCCAGCCCACATCCTGGAGGCACACACAAGACACGTAGAAGCCCGCGAAAGCATCAGTGTTTCGCGGGAAAATACATGCCCAAATAAGGAAGGCCCCGGGTCGGCTTGACCTGGGGAAGGTGAAGGGAGCAAGACGGTCAGCGGACAGGACAAAGGAGCCTCGTGGTCTGGCCATTTTGGGAGCCAGGCCACCATTTTGGGTTAAGCGCGAGAAAACGCGCTTACAACGCCAAAAGGAGCTCAAAACACAAGAAACTGCCACCATTCCCGTCCCTGAATCACTTGCACCGATCAGATACAATCCTAAACGAGTATCTAGGGCCTGTAGAAGGCTAGAGACCCAAGAGAGCTGTAACTTAGCTTACAGTGCCCTCTTGTGTCATGTTGCACGAAAGCCGCAACATGATAAAAGAAACTACGGGAAACAGCGTTCCCCGGTACTGACTGTCTTAAGGGCATGTCAGTTTCCCCGTAAGAAAGGAGCGAAAGCCCAGAGGAGTGCGGCAGAAGGCTGCACTTCTCTGGCAAAGTCAAGAACAAGGTGAAAAACAACAGCAAAAAGTTTAGGGGTTGCCACATGGAAGGAAAATTACCTACAATTACGAAATCTTTCCTAACAAGCGCTCCTAACAAACTTTCAGAAAATTGGTGAAAATGTGGTGGCTTAACAAATATGACTGATGCCACTCTGTTTTGACTGCAATAATTTTCCTCACAACCTCTGTACAAATGTTGTGATACCTCCGGGTCTGAGCGTTATGTAAATGTAATAAATACATAAATGCAATCATTTCTAACAATACCTAACAAGAAAAAATCACCTTTATTTACAAAATGATGTAGGTCCTTCCTCTGTGCCCTTGCATCGAGATGAGGGTACTCAAAACCTCAATTTCCCTTCACTAAAGAACTGAGGGATAGCCTGCCCTTTTTTAATAGGATGATGACTTCATGTAGAACATTGCCTTTCCCCACTAAAAGAAGCTTCCACATGATATTTCAACTTACACATATATGCAATAAAATATTAAAATCGCTGTATTGTATGCAAAGCTTGCACTCACTATGTGTCCTCCGAGACTCCCATGATGCCATGCCCCCATCAACAGCCTGCACAGCCCTGGCTCGGCACACCAAAGCAAGATATCAGACAGACCTAAGTAAGGAGAAGCACAGCGCCTGCTCACCTCTCCATCTGGTGGGTGCACAGAATTCTCTCTGGAGGCAGGCTCACAGCACAGAACATGCAGCAAGGGACAGCAGCATCCTTCAGAGCCGCTGGAGATCATGTTGGGGTCACCAGATGTCATTTTCAGGAAACAAAAATTGCAAATAAGAAATAACGGCCAGGAGGTCTCTGGACTGGAAAACAGAAAAACTCAATCCGCCCACATCGTACTGTAGTATTTAAAGGTGAAAACCACACAATAAGTATACATTTGTTTACATTTTCGACATTCGGTGTAAGCATATTCCAAACATCCTATTGGCTCATGCCCATACACACTAATTACAGACTAATTACAACAAAAATGGACCCATCCTAATTAGCTATTTCAACAATATGTAACATTCTATGTGCATTACATCGCAGATGGCCTAACATGCAGTCAGTAAGGAGAGCGGGACCTTTCCCCCATAAGAACAACTAGATGTAGTGATGTTCCCTCCCATGTAAGCAGACATCTTAGCATCCCAAGCTATTCCCAAAACTTACTGCACTCCCATGTTAAAACATGTCATTTTTACTTTTGGGTACTCATCTTCATATGCCAAGGACACAAACCGCTATTTCATAGTGTGCTTGACTCTCTGTGTCTGGTATCATGAGAAAATATAATCAAGGCTTAATTCTTTGGAAAATAGCTCATAGGTATTTGTGCTGCCCAGCCACCCAGCCGTGTACTTGGCAGTCTAAAGATTTACTAGGATGTAGCAGAAATGAAAACCAATTCATTAAAATGGCAGAAATACACATCGCAGTAATATTCTCTAACTTACATTTTCTCTTGTTTGTTTGTTTGTTTGTTTGTTTATTTATTTCTAATGCGCACCAGACCCAAGGGTATCAGGGCGCAGCAGTTACAGCAGGAGCAAGGCTTAGGTTACAGGAATACAAGATACAGGCAAAAAATAAAACATATATACAGGTTATAAACAGGTGAGGTACATATATACAGCAGACATGTGTCAAGAAATTTTGGGGGGGATGTGCACAAGCAATCCCCGGGTAGAGATAGCATAACAGTCAGACCTACAAATCTGTAGATTTGAGCAGGTTAATGTAGTTGTGTCTAAATGTCAAGTAAGGTTGATCATCTCTAAGAGGGTGTGGCAGCGAGTTCCAAAGTTTGGCAGCTTTCACAGGAAAACTACTACCACCAGCCTTAGTGAGCCTAAATCTGGGAATAGTGAGACAGTTGGCATTGCCAAGTCTCATCGGTCTGGTGGAAGTTCTTCTATGGAATCTATCCATGAGATAACTAGGGGCTTTGTGAGTGAGGGATGCAGTTTTAAGAAGGATTTTATAGTGGGTCGAGAGCCAGTTGTTTTGGTGCCTGGTTGCTGCAATATGTGATCTTCTGGTCACTCCTAGTGCGGCTCTTAAGGTGTTGTTTTGGAGGATTTGTATCCTCTGAATAATAGCTTTATTAGCACCGATGTAGAGGGCATTACAGTAAACTAGCCTGGAGAGTATTAAAGCTCTGGCCAGGATCATGCAGTTATCATTTGACAAGAATGGTTTGCCGGACCTAATGAGCTTACAAGTGTAGGCAGTGGCGGGGGACATTGATTTCACTTGTTTGTCGAAAGAGAGGGCATGGTCAAGGTAAAAGCCCAGAGTCTTTACCTCCTTAGCCACGTTAAAAAGGTTCCCGTCAATGTTGAATGATGAGTATTCCTGGTGCGTTTTGCAAGAGTGGTTGCTGAATGGGCTGTCTTGCTGTCTCCCACGCTGTTACAGTGTCAAGAGCAAAACCGCTGTGGATCTACTTTGGATTGGACTTGCTGAACTTTGTTACTTGTGTAACCAGTCCCTGTCATTGAGGATTTTTGGTCCATTTTTCAGCTTCCTGCCGGCCCCTTTTCCCAGCAACCTCCTCATAACCACCATTTCCGCGCGTTTTTGTGAGCGCGTTTTACAAGAGTGGTTGCTGAGTGGGCTGTCTTGCTGTCTCACGTTCGAGCGGACTGCGGCTGCCCTTTTGAATTGTTACAATTGTTATCTTCTGACCAAATATGACAACAACGGTTAGTAAAAAATGTAAACTAACTTCTGGTATGCCTGCAATTAATCCCGGGCAACTATTTAATGTTGAGATGGTACCGATTACAATAGGCCGTAGACCTAGCCGAAAGAAACAAAATCCCCAGCGTTCAATGTCTCTCTCATCTGACATTCGCTGGTACTATACCCAAGATATGTTGTCTAGCAAAGAGAGTGTTTCTCACGGTGGTATGTTTTTGCTAACTGAGCTCCCGTCACTAACTGCCCCAAACCAGCTATTGTGCTCTGAGGTTGTGCCGGAGCTGGTAAATAATGTGGTGGCTGAGGTGATTGTGAGTGGCAGTGTTGCCCTTTTTCCTGTGTCTGGAGCACTTGCGGAGCCAACCTTGACAGTTGAAGTGAACAACATGAGAGAGAGTGGTAGTGGTGATACTATGACAGCCGCTGATGTGCACGTGATCCCAAATTCTTCAGATGAGGTCGCGGACATGACTCTGGTGACAGCCTGTACCCTGGAGGGTCTTCAGCTCGGTGGGGAGCTCATGCCCCCCGGTTGACATGGGCACGCAGCCCATGTTGGAGCCTATCTGTTGTTCGTTGGCTGCCCAACATCGATTGCGTGCTGCCCATGAGGTGCTTACCATGGCAGGGGAGATTGATGAGGAGGCCATGGATTTTATGGATGCTTCGGAAGGGTCCGTCTCCCCCTCTGCTGACGTCATGTACATATGTTCAAATACTGGGGATCTGATTCAGCTACAGCGAGATAATCTCTCAGCGACTGACAATCAATTAGCCGGATTTGGGGAAGGGGGGACTCCTATTCAAACCTGTCACCAAACCTCTCCAGACACTGATCAAATGCCTAGCTCTAATTGGATTGAGGAATGACCCTCATTTATTGCTCCGACTCCCCGACAGACAAGGTTTGAGGAACCCAATCGGGAGTCTGATTTTTTCATTAATAAAAACTGCTCTAAGCGGTTTTCTTTTCCGGAAGCCCCGGTGCTCAATAATACTCTGGGCGCCATGAACACTGCGCTGTTAGCGCTAGCAAAACTTCATGAAGTTCTTGATGGTAAAGTCAACCATCAAACCTCTTTATTAGAACAATGTTGCAGTGGCCTGGCGGATTTAACACAATCTCCGCTCACTAGGCAGGTTAACACTCAGTCTAATGTAGAGGCTGTTCAAGCTGGTGTATCGTCATCCCCTGATTCACATGATGCGAGAGTAAGGGGTCGGATTATTGAACAAGGCCCTCTCCGGCCTGTTTCTCAAGACTTTAAGGATGAGGAATGTATACAAAAGTGTGCTATGACTGATACAGGATGCAAGGAAAGAATGTGTGTTGTAGACCATAATGGCTGTTCTCAACAGCCATCGTTGACGACTAATGATCCTGCAACATCCGGACCTAATATCAAAGGTACTGAACAACAAAATATCATTAAAAGTACCGATAAAAAATCTAACCCTGACACTGATGTTGAAGCCCAGGAGAGGGTTGCAGTAACTACCGCAGCACCGTCCAGCTATACACTTTTTTCTTCTAAACCCGTTAAGACAAATGCTGGCAAGATTACTGCGGTAGTTACCGACCCTGCACCACTCATACCTAGGATATTATTTACGAAGGGGCGGGGTACCAGACCATGGGCCTCAGGGCGCAAGTTTATCAAAGCCCTATGCAGACGTGAACAAATTGCTAATGCTGCAAAAGTTGAGTTGGTGACATTATGTCCTAAGCAGGCCATTCTAACCTTTATGCCATATGGGCCTATGGATGAACTGGTCACTCTTTCAGGTGGCGTGGGTATCCCAGAACTTGTACGGAGTAATAACCCTCAAAAAACATCATATAGTCTTGGGTCTGGAGATACTGTGAATAATGGCACAAGACATTGTAAGGAGGGTCATGATGACACACAGACCGGGTTGGCCACTGGGGTGAGTGATGGGTGTTTGAGCCAATTGGCCATAGCGGAACTTAGAGAGGAAATTAGAACCTCCATTAAGTCATACATGTCTCTTATTCCATGGGTGCCACCTGGCCCAATAGGCAGTGAAGGTTCTTTGATGATACAGGGTGTTGGTCCGGGAACAGAGACCACTGTATTGGGAAATGTAAAAACGGTAACTCCTGGTGAAACCCACATACAATCCCATGTTCCAAATTCCAAACCATGCCCTGCGTCTATATTGCAGGCTGAGTCATCTGACCAGCATCTGCTCCCAGCCAGGCCTCTACAATCAGTTAATACCTCGGGTGTCCCTTTGCCTCAACATCATAATACCACACAAGTACATGCTCAGCTGCTCCGCCCTGAAACTACTGTTCAGACTCAAGACTTCCGAGATATTATAAAATCTTCAATTGCTGAATATATTGATGAGACCAGCCAGTGTTAGCGAGGTACTGGAAGCAGTCAAATGCAGCGATATCCTGATGTGAGCCAGTTACTGAAGGGGCCGGCTCAGTTGGCTAATCGAGTAGTACTAGAAAACGGTACTCCATCAAGACCGAATTTCTTGACTACTGCCCAAGGCCACAATATTAATTTTATGGATGGCAACAGACAGCAACCTAAATTCAGGTCTCACTGTCTGGTGATCAGATGTCATGAAGATCCCTATCTAAATATGTACTAAATCAAGCTAGCATTCTGAATATATTCAGTGAAATCCCGTCCTTGTCAGCCTTATCCTCAACAGATGTCACTTTGGTTGAATTTACTAATATAAATGATCCATCTGAGGCCAGAATCCATCTCCAATCTGCAATTGTGATGAATATATTGTGGCAATCCAAAGCAGCCTTATACAAACTGGGCTTTTATCTATTACAAGACCCACTCATCACAAGTAATGTGATGGAAAAAACACAAATCAAGACATACCAACCTATCAAGAATAGAGAATCACATAAGTTTGTAAACTTTGCTCCAAAAATGATGACATCTCATGAATTCAATCCAAGATTGTAACATAATGCCACTGATAGCATAGGCAGCCTACTCTCGTGGAATACTAGAGCGCATAAGCACTTATTTGACCTTGCAAGCAAAGATCTGGTACCATATGAGCTTATAGCCCTCCAGAAAACCTGGTTTACTGAATGCCCCATCTGGGCATCCCACAACATTTTATAACACCGGCTATTCAAAATAGAAGGGGACGACCCAGTGGTGGTCTTTTATTAGCAATCAGTAAAGCTTCAGGATTTGTGAGTGAAAAATTAGCCTCCCCTTCTATTTATTTCCAGATCGTCAAACTGCATAGAAATAACGAGATCTTAGTGATTGTCAACATTTATTGGAGTAAAGGCAATGTTATTTCTGAATCCTTTTTTCGGTCTCTGAACTTGATTCTCGACTGCTTGACCCTTGAGCGAAATATTTGTCAAACCATAATAGTAGGGGATTTAAACCTCAACTTGATATCACAAGGTGCACAAGAACGGACTGTTGATGATCTAAATTGGTTAAATATCATGGAAGAGAGAGGGTTTGTGATGTTGAATGGAGCTATTGTGGGGGATGGTCCTGCTCAGTTGACATGGAGTAGGGGGTCACAGCAAGCAATTCTTGATTATGTCTTTGTCCATAAGAATTTTTTAAACAATGTACAATCTATGCAAGTGGTTACACCTAATCGTAGCGATCATAACAATGAGGCACCCAGATATAATTCCATCAATGGTAGAGGCTTATGTACATCCGAATCTCGTAAATAACAGTGGCGTACGAGTGAGATGGAACGTGAATAAATTAGAACAGTTTCATCATGCGCTCCTTGAGTCATCAGGGTCAACCAATTGTTATGTTACGGTGATGCAATTGTTCAAGCAGCTAAAAATGCCGGACTTGAGTGTTCGACACAAACATTGTCACCCCTTTGATTCTACAGTACAGTGCAAGAAAGTTGATCTACGTAGAGACTTACGTAATTTAAGATTTTTGCTGATAGCAAACCGTGCTTTAGTCAAAAAACAATTTAAGTCCTCTTATAGAACATGGCTAAAGGGTTAGCGAGCTTTGCGCTATCAACGCAAAGGGGAGATTATGTTGTGTCATATCCCCAAGAAGTCCACTAGTGGCATATGGGCTTGCCTGAATGAGGCCACACACAAAACACAGGACGCTGTTCAGATGAATGCCATTCCGAATCCGATCTGGAAGGCCTTTTGTGGCAAGCTCTACTCATCACCTTTTTTCAAATCTGACTCCAAATACATGTTCTTCAGGCTGGTCCCATCACTTTACCATCTCCATTGATGATATTCAGTTGTGTATTAAAAACTTGAGCCGCTCTAGGGCGGTAGGTCCGGATGGTCTTCACATTGGGACTCTCAAAGATCATCCAAATGAATGGGCAAGGATCCTCCATCAGATATTCAATCAAATACTCATGACAGGTGTTATACCTGATTCGCAGAGGAAGTCTATCATCCTACCCATATTTAAAAAAGGAAACCGTGATGATCCAGCCGCCTACCGCCCTATAGCGCTTTTGGACTGCCCGGGGAAAAATTTTGCACGATTGGTTTTGAATAAATTCAACAGTTGGCTGGATGAAAACATGTTTCGAGACTTGTTTCAGACTGGGTTTCTGCCAGGTAATGGGATGACTGTAAATACTATTACTCTCACGAGTATTATCCAGAAGGCACTCCAACAACAGCAGCCACTCTATACAACCTTCATAGATTTTAAAATGGCGTTTGACGCTGTACCTCGTGAACTCATTTTAAAAAAAATGATGGATAAAAAATGTCTGTGGTCCATTGTCAAGTGGCTTATTGATTTACACACAGATACCTCTATTCAAATTAAATTATCCAGCGACGGTCTTCTGTCCGACTCTATTAAGACCACGTGTGGGTTGAAACAAGGTTGTCTGTTAGCTTCAGCCTTATTTACTTTTTTTATTTCAGATATTGGTATACATTTCAGTAAAATTGTAGCAGATTCACCAAACATGTATGGGGTCAATGTAAAATACCTGCTCTATGCTGACGATATGGTGCTTTTCTCAAAGACTCCCAAGGGGTTACGTGCACTTTTCTGTGCCTTGGATACATATACCAAGAGGAACTGTGTCATTTTTAATCTAAGCAAAACAAAGGTCATGCAATTCGGCAAAAGTAAACAACGAAATGCCATGTATAGATGGCCGTTACAAAATGTTAACCTTATTTCAGTTTCCTCTTATATTTACTTGGGAGTCTATATAAGTAATTCAACAGATAAGCACGCTAACCACCAGCAACTAAGGCAGCGATTAATGACCGCCATCTCGCAAAGTAGACTAATTAGGAGCAAATACTGTAAATTCTCAATAACTCCATTATTGGTCTATTATAGACAGAAATTTATTCCAGTAATTCTGTATGGCTCGGAGGCCGTCTAGGGTAAATCGTATCAATATTGGGCAATACTAGTGGGTTGTTACTGGAAGCGTGCTCTAAACCTCCCATTGTCGGAACCCATTTGCATCCTGAGACATGAGCTAGGACTTCTGTCTCTTTATTCAATCAATAAGTGGAAGATATGCTCGTTATATCGTAAGTGTATACTGAGTGTCAATCAACCTGGCCCGTTAGGACTGAAAGCAATATACTGTTAGGAATCCCACGGCCTTGACCACATAGTGTAGCCATAGAATTCCTCGAAACAATACTCCCTTGGGGTCGGTACCAAGGTAAAGAAAACACCAATAGGAGTATTGCTCAGAAGAAAGGATATCAGTCGTAGACTCGAACTTGGTAATATCGTCACCGGAAGGTTTGCAACTCTCAACGGGATACAGCCACCAGATGATGTGTAACTCTCAAGGGATACTCACCTAAGACAAAGGTACAATTCAGATATCAGAACAGACCCTTTAAGACCCTAAATATACCAGCAAGACTGCACTGTACAAGGATAGAAAGCCATAGTAGCGAAGCTTGGAAATTCATAGGAGAACAATCAAACATGAAGGTAAAGCAGGCTTACCAAAGTGGAAGTAGAGCACTGGAGCAATTCTGGTCTTGGAAATACCAATAAACAAAACCTGATGAAACGAGGACGCAGAACTAAGGTGGCAAGTCTCTAGTCCGCTGGAACCACCGGACCCGATGGCACCCGGATGCCTTTCCTGAGGTGGTAAGTCTCAAGTCCACAACAGAACCATCGAACCCGACGGCACGAGGACGCCTTGGGTAAATTGAAACCTAGACCAGAAATTGCCTGGAGAATGTTGTTATTCCGTGTTCTTCCGTTGGGCTGCACAGCTTCCAGCAAATACTCCCAAGTTGTATTGTGGATGTCAGAACACGCTGATTCCTTTAGTAGTTGAACCCGAAGACACAACTGCAGGTTCCGTGATGAAATGCTGGGACGTCGGCACTTCTCGCCGTGATGTTAAAGCCTGTAAACAGCTGAGCAGAGTCCCGATTGCTAGAACAGGAAACAGGCAAAAGTGCAGGCAAGAATAGTAATAAGCGGACAAAGCCAGACAAGGGAACAGAGAAAAAACTATCCAGGGACGTAGCCAAAAGTTCGAGGTACCAGAACCAGGAAACCAAAACAAAGGGCAAGGCAAGACCAATCCGTTATGCAGGTAGAGGTCAAGAAACAGGATAACACGCAAGACAAGGTTGGCAAGTAACGAAGCATAAACTTCAATCAGAAGCACTGAGCTGATTCAGCGAGCGGCTTAAGAAGCCAAAGTCACATGCTGATATGATGCACGTGACCAGTACGTCGTCCAAACCGACCCAGTCTCCAGGGCAACCGCCAACGCTCTGCAAGACGGGTCCTAGCCATCAGAAAAACTCGATGTGCAAAAGGCATCGGGTATCTTTGTAACGTAACGCCCCTCGTCACTTTGGGATAACGGTTCTCTGTAGGAAGCACAATGCGAACACCAGGTAGATTAGGGGCTGGCTGAGCGGGTATCCTAACATATACCTTTTAAGATCTGATGATGCATTTGCGGTATCCTGGAGAAGTAAGGCTGAAAAAATCATCACCAATATCGTTTTTTCTTTGGCATTATTGCTAGGAAATCCCGATAAGGCGAAAACACGGATATGGGAAGATGACTGGATAAAAACAAGGTCTGCATGCCTCCTATACCAAAAATTCAAGACTAACCCGTTTGCCTTAAAACGCTATGGGGAAACAGAAAGTTATTTAATCATGTTCCCACATTCCTGACAACGGGATGATTACCTAAGATTCCGACTCAATATCTGGCCCACAAAGGAAATTCTGTGTGCTCGCAGAATTATATTAAAAAATGATGTACGGTTTCGGTTTTGTCAACTTGCCACAGAAACAATGCAGCATTTATGCGTTGAATGCCCTAGCTTGCGAGCGAAAAGAATTGCGTATTTTGAACATCTGTTTTCTGTGTATATGACTGTGTCTCAAACACGTTGTTGGAATCTGCTATTTCATAGTCATCTAAAAATTGTCAGATATGCCATATTGAATTTTCTGTACAGCATGGGGCTTAAAGGCAAAGTGAGTACATTAAGTCGTATTTAAGGAGCTCACCAGATACGTTTTAGGTTATACATTTGTTACTTGTATTTTATATATTTGGTTTTTAAATGATGAATATGCATATTTTCAATTCACAGCTGATCATGTAATATTTTGTATATGTATACGTATATGATTTGTGTTTTCATTTTTAAACATTAGATTTGATGTTGAAAAATCAAGTTTTACTTGATTAAATCAACTTTCAATAAAAAAAAAAAATGTCCCTGGCCTAATTTCTTAAGGTTAGTGTGGCTACTCAGGATGATAAGATCAGTCTTGTCATCATTCAGTCATAGACCTTGGGGGGCCATCCATGATGAGGTACACTCTATTCACCAGATTTTGGTTCCTTGTTGTAATCCCCAGAAAAGTGGGAAGAGAATCTGGGTATCATCTGCATAGTTAGTGTAGGTGATACCCAGAAGGTCCGGATCATCGAACAAGGGCTAGGTGAATATGTTGTATAATGTGGGGGAGACACAAGAGCCCTGGGGGACACCGCACGTGATAGGAATAGGGTCAGCCGCTGCTTAGGGGATAAGATCCTCATGGTTCTGTCACTCAAGAATGATTCAATTCATCTAATGGCCTCTGCGGAGAAGTGGGCCGCTGAATCCAGATGGTCACATAAGACCTTATGATCCACGAGGTAAAATGCGGCTCAGAGGTCTAGCATTAAGAGGAGTTCTGTTTTACCTTTGTCTCTTAGCTCATCGACCTGAGTTTTCAAGTCAATGAGGGCGTTTGCATCCCATGTTGTGGGCGGAATCCTGATTGTCTTGCTCCCAGGAGTTTATGGAGTTCAAAGTATTGTTGGATCTGAGTATAAGCAACCTTATCAAGTATTTTGAGCAAGAAAGGAACCGTCGTGATGGGACGGTAATTGGTGGGAATTCATGGATATAGGGTTTGCTTCTTTAACAATGGGAGCACCCAGTATTGCTTCAGGTTGGTAGGGATGGTACCACATGCGAACGAGGCATTGATTAGTTTAGAAATAAAAGGGGCAAGATATCTTGCTGCATCTTTTATAATCTGTGCTGGGCATAGGTCACCTTGGCAATTGTAGGGTTTAAGTGAGAGAATTACTTTTTCTACCTCAAGTTTGAAGGTTTTAGTAAAATGGAATCTGGCAGGGCAGTTGGATGATGCTTCACTGGTGGGGAGGTCTGAGTTGTTTCGTTGTGGTAGCTGGTTAAGGGAGGCTTTTTTTGGCTATTTTGTTCTGGAGGGTGGTTACTTTGTTAGAGAGTGCCTGTTGAAAATCTGAGCACCATGTTTTATTTGTTAGCGCAGATATCAGGTGTGGGGATGGGAGATTCTGATTCTATTAATTCCTTCATGCTGGAATTGGCGTTAGAAATGCGTTCATTGTAGGAATTACGTTTAGCTAGACAGATTTCATTTTTATATTGGAAAGAGATTTTGGTTAGTTTAGATTTGTTTTCCTCTGAGGGGAGTAGTCTCCAGGTGGTTTCACATCTCCTCTTTAGGAGTCGTAGGTCCCTTAGCTGAGGGGTAAACCACTTGTTTAGGTGGGATTTAGGTTTGCTAGGTCTGAGTTTGAGTGGGGCAATTTTGTCAAGTGTAGTAAGCATGGTTTTGTTGTACTCATTGACCAGTGTGCCTGGATCCAGGTTGTCAGCCAGTGAGTTAAGGGTCATGAGAATGGCAGGGATCAATTTGTCCACTGTGATGTTCTTTTTGTTTCTTGTTAAACAAGGTGGGGCGATGGGTATGGCTAGTGGACAATGTGAAAGACACAAGGTAGTGGTCAGTCCACAATTGTGGTGTGAAGGAGGTGATGTTGGCAGTACAATTGTAGTCAGCTACCCAATCTAGGGTTCTCCCTTTATTGTGGGAAGGCCTGTTGATTTTTTGGGAGAGGCCGAGTTCGGATATGATATTTGCTATATTTAGGGTGTGCTTATTTGATGGGTCGTTAAATCCTAGATTGAAGTCGCCAAGTAATAACAGTTGGGTAGTGGTTTTAAGGTTGTTGGACAATAGAGTGTAGATGTCCTCCTCAAACGTTCCAAGTGCGCCCAGTGGTCTGTAGATGAAATGGATAGTGAGGGTCTGTGAATTGATAAGGTGGAGTTTGACGGTACAAATTCACCTTTGGTACAAGCTTGTACTACACTGTTAAAGTGGTAGCAGTAGCGGAGCAGCCAGACTTATCTCAAGAGTAAGTGAGTAGTATCAAATAGTTACACAAAGGACAGCAATTACTATGATTCAGGCAAACACTGACTCAAGGTTTTCAAGTAAAAGAATATACATTTATTTCACTCTTCAGTTGTATAACATTACACCATTATGAGCAGTTTAAAAATCACACTCCCAATACACCACTCCACTTCCGTTAAATCCCAGACAAGTTAAGCTCACAAAATGAAGTGGGAGCAAAATGGCACTCCAGCAATTTAAAAGGGAGGGAAAGACAAAGTTAATAGAATTTGCACCACACCAACAGGTAAGTACTCAGGGCAATAGAAAAAGAGGAACTACAGTAATAGAATCAGGTAGAAAAGGCTTAGGGCCAAAGTCAATAGGACAAAAGTCTTTTGCTTAAGATCACTCGGTTCAGGGTAGTTCGCAGTAAAGTTTGTGCCACAGATTGCGGACGAGGTTGGGTGGTAGAAAAGTTAGTTTAAAAAAAAGAAGACAAGCCCTCGGATTGGATAAAGATTTCACACACTTTGCCCACGGCTGAACGAAATTAGCAACTGGGTTTGCACAGTACCTTGAAACGGAGAAGAAGCTGTAGCTGAGGCGGACGTTTCTGGTAGTTCCTGCAGGCTCATGGTTCCTGAAGCGACTGTTGGACTGATACGAAGTAGGAAGACTGGAGGGTCCTGCACTACCCAGGGAAGAAACCAGCAACAGAGCAATGCAACGAATACAAGGTGCGCTCCTTAAAACCCAAGCAGGGTCCGACCTTCCTGGCTATCCGGCCCACTGTAGCTCTGTACAGCGAATTCGACCAGAGGAGGGGTCCTGGCTTGCAGTTTGGGTGAACTGGTAGGTCCCACCAGTTCAAGGGAAGAAGTTCCCTGGAGGATCTTCTCTGTCGGCGGATTCTGACGATTCGGACGTGCAGCAGGGCTTCACCGGGCGGTTCAGTCGTTGAAGGGATCCTCTTCTGTCAGCTCCTCATTGGTTCTTGCGTTCCAATGGCGACTCTGCCTTTCCAGCCCCAGAGACCTGCTTTTTATGCAGTTTTCCCCCATTCATACAGCCTGGCTGGCAATCACACAGCAGGGTGGCTGTCCTGGTAAGGACAGTCCCCTTAGCCAATCAAACAAGAGTGTGCCTTGGGTTACCAAGGGAACCCATGGCAGGGGTCCAAAGACCCCTCCCTCACATCCTGCCTACCCAGACTTTCAGGCGCCTTAAGGAGGGCGTCTGTGCAGAAGCCCACGAAAAGACAGCGAACAAAGGAATCAACCCCGGTTTGGCGCGCAGAGAAGAACACGAGAAATACTTTAACAAAAAGAAATGGCGACTAAACCCAGCCGGAGCCAAAAATAAAATGTATTTGGTCAAGCGGATTTATGTTCGAGGCTAATATAATAGCCTAAAACAATACCATGGTTATATAAGATAACCACGGTAGAAAAGTTAGGGTAGGTACCACTGCCACCAGGCAAGTCTTAATGTAAAGGGAGCAAAAAACTGCCCCACAAGACACAGACAAAAAGGGATAGGAATTAACCCTTTACAATACTCCATGTAAGATGGGGTGTACTGGGTCTGTAGTTTAAAGAGACTAAATAAAGTTAATGCACCTTTACATGTTTCTGGGAGACAGTAGTCAGTCCCATAAAAATGGAGTCAGAGGGAAGTCTAAAAGACAACCCTGTGTTACTGCACTGAAGGTGCTGTGTAACACACACAAAAATGGTGCTCGTGGAGTAGGTGAGGCTCCAGAGCCCAAGAACACATAAATGGTAAAAACACACACAGCAAAACACATGTAAGAGTGGAAAAGGCTCACAGCAGGTGAAAAACATAAATCCAAGAATTCCAGCAAAGCTGCTGAGGGACAAATTAGGTAAGGGAAATTAGCCATTTTATGAGAATTCTCCCTAACACTCGCCCCCCCACCAGACTAAGGGACAGGAGGATTTAATCCACTCCTGGGTGAATCTCTACCTCTAGTCGGTTAAAAACATCCTAGAGAGACCATCAGCATTTTGGTGGTGACATACTGCTCTGTGCTCAATGGTGAAATCAAACCCTCGCAGGCAGATTGACCATCTCAGAAGTTTTGGGTTCTCCCCTTTCATTTGCATTAACCATCTCAAGGGTTGGTGGTCTGTCTGAATCACAAAGGTAGATCCATACAAGTATGGCCTAAACCTCTTCAGAGACTACAAAATGGCAAAACATTCACACTCTATGGTTGCCCACCTTGTTTCTGGTTCCTTCAGTTTCCTACTGATAAGGCAAATGGGGTGTTCCCTGCCTTTCTCATCCAGTTGACTAAGGACTGCACCTATACCTATATTGGAGGCATCTGTCTGCACAATGAAGGGTTGGTGATAACCAGGAGCTCTTAGGACTGGAGCTTGACAAAGGGCTTTCTTCAGGTTTTCAAAGGCTTGATTGCACTCCTCATTCCATCTAACCATTTTAGGGAATTTTGTAGAGGAGATCACATTCAAGGGAGAAGCTATGGACCCATAGTTCTCTATGAAATTCCTGTAGTAGCCAGTGAGACCTAGGAAAGCTCTCACCTGCGTTTGAGAAGTAGGGGTGGCCCCGTTTTGCACAGCTTGTACTTTGCTGGGCAATGGCCTTATCTCACCTCCTCCTACCTCATGACCAAGGTAGCCCACATTACTCTGACTAATTTGACATTTGCTTGCCTTTATGGTCAGATGGGCCTGCTCAAGAGCCTGCAAAACATATCCCAGTTGATCAATATGTTCTTTCCATGTAGGGCTGAACACTGCAATGTCATCCAATTATGCCATGCAGAAGTCCTCCATCCCATTCAGAACTTGATTAACCATCCTTTTTGAAACGTAACAGGTGCATTCTTTAGTCCAAAAGGCATAACCTTAAACTGGTAGAGGCCTGCTTGGGTAGAAAATGCAGTTTTCTCCTTGGCATGGTCTGTCAGTGCTATTTGCCAATAGCCTGAGGTTAGATCAAATGTACTGAGGTTCTTGGCTGAACCAAGTCCATCCACCAATTCATCTATCCTTGGCAAAGGAGGGGCATTAGTCTTAGTGACTGCATTTAGAGCACTATAGTCCACACAGAATCTCAACTATTTGGATCCTGCCTTTGGTACTAGAACAACTGGACTAGACCATGGACTTGTAGATGGCTCTATAACCCCGAGACCAAGCATCTTGTTGACCTCTCCTTTGATGTGGGATCTCCTATGCTCTGACATTCTGTAACCTCTGATGTTCACAGGTAAAAAGTCACCAGTGATAATATCATGCTGGCCCCAAGGGGTCAAGCCTGGTGTTAGTGAAAACAGGGAGGCAAACTGATTTAACAGAACTTTGCACTCCTCCTGTTGTTCAGAGGTCAGTTGAGAAGAGAGATTAACTCCTTCTATTTGTTCATCTAAAGGTTGGCCTCTGAGGAGGTCAGGGAGAGGTTCACCCTACTCTTCCTCTTGAGCTGAAGCTAGAAGCAAAGCTCCCACTTCTGGTCTTGAGACGTAAGCCTTTAAACAGTTGGTGTGAAAGACTCTGGGAGCCTCCTTAGGTGTGCCTAAGTACACCAAATAGTTCACCTCTCCAAGTTTGCCCATAACCGTGAAGGGTCCTATCCATTTGTCCTGCAAGGCCCTCTGCCTTGTTGGCACCATAACTAATACAAGCTGGTCTTGAGTAAACACAACCATGCTGGCCTTCTGGTCATGCTGGTCACTGGTTTTGCCACTAATAGGACCAACTCGACCTGCCTCTCTCTTGGACCCTCCTAACCCTCTCACTCAAGCATCTCTGTCATGCACATCGCCAATCCTCACTCTCCTCATCCCCCCACTCCTCTTCCTCTTCCCCCTCACTTACCCTCCCTCTCCTCCCCTTCCCCTTATTATCATGTCCACTCCCTCTCTCAACCCCCTTCCTCGCCCATCTCATCCACATCCTTCCGTTCCCCTTCGTCCCAACTTTATCTACCCCCCTATTACCCAACCCTCCAGGTTTATCAACATTGCTCTCTGGAATGCTAGATCCATCTGCAATAAGACCGCTGCTGTATTGGACATGTTTTTTCTGACTTAACCTTCACTTCCTCTGCATAACTGAAACCTGGATCCCACTTCACAACTCTACTGTTCCTGCTTCTCTCACTACATCCTCCTCTTCCTTCTCTCAAGTCCCTCGTTCTTCTGGTCGAGGTGGAGGCACTGGACTCCTCTTCCACCCTAAATACCTTTCTTCTACCTCCTCTGTACCTCTCCCAACCTTACCTTCCTTTGAATACCTCTACAAATCCTTCTCTTCCCCTCATCCTATCTGTTTTCTAATTATATATAGACCTCCTGGCCCCCTTTCCTCCTTTTATGAAGACCTTGACCACCTCCTCTCTCTCATCCCCCATCTCCTTCTCCTCTCACAGTTCTTGGTGATTTCATTCATCACCTCCCCTCTCCTCCTCATCCTTCCCCTCTCTTCTCCATCCTTGACTCATACCTCCTATCTCCTCTCCCTTCTCCTCCTACTCATTCTTCTGGCTCCACTCTTGATCTTATTTTCAACTCTACCTATTCCTCCTCCTCCGTCTCTACACTACCCAACTATCTCTCTGACCAAGCCCTACTCTCCTTCTCCCTTACTCCCCCTCAGCCTCAACCTTCTCCGTCACCCTCCTCCTCTTCCTTCTTTCGAAGAGATCTCCGCAACTTAGCCCTTCTCTCTTTCATGACACTTGCTCCTCCTCTCTTCCCCCTCTCCCTGATTTCTCTTTCCTCTCGGCAGATGAAGCCCTATCCTCTCTGTCTTCTTCAATCTCTTCAGGCCTGGATCAACTCTATCCTCTCTCTTCCTTCCGCCCTACTCGTAAACCTTCTCAACCATGGCTTTCCTCCCACCTCATATCTATGTGTCGTCTCCTACGCCGCCTTGAGCGTCGCTGGCTCAAATTCCCCTCTCTATCTAACCAGACTACCTACTTCTCTTATCACTCTCTTTATGACTCCAGCCTCAACTCAGCTAAATGCTCTTACTACTCTACCCTTCTACTCTCTCAAGCCTCTCATCCTCGTCATATCTTTAAACCCTCTCTCGCCTCCTCTCCCCACCTACTCAGGACCCCTCAACCTCATCTCCCCTATCCCCTTCTGACTTTTCTGACTTCTTCTCCTCCAAGATACTCTCTCTTCTCTAAAAATCATCACTTCCTTCTCTTTGTGTAACGACTCTCCCCTTTTCCCCCAGTCCTCCTCTACCTGTATGACTGTCTTCACTCCTATAACTCTGTCTGACGTTTCCATTCTCCTGTCCAAATCTCATCCCACTGCTGCCCCTTCTGATCCACTCCCTACCCTCCTTATTCCCAAGATCTACCCTCTCCTCATTCCTTACCTAACCTCATTCTTCAATATCTGTCTCTCCTCTGCTACCTTCCCCTCTGCCTTCAAGCATGCTACCATCATCCCTATTCTGAAGAAACCTTCTGCTAATCCTCTTCTTGTGTCCAACTTCCGTCCAATCTCTCTTCTTCCATTCCTCTCTAAATTACTTGAACGCATCGTCTATTCCCAGCTCTCTGCGTTCGTCACCAACTATTCTCTCCTTCCCCCCTTTCAATCTGGCTTTCGCCTAAACACTCCCTTGAGACTGCCCTTACCCAGGTCCTCAAGTCCCTCCTTACTGCTCGCTACTCTAAGCAATCCTCTGTCCTTATCCTCCTAGATCTCTCTGCAGCCTTTGACACCGTTGACCACCACTTACTGATCAACACTCTCTACTCTTTAGGTTTCAAAGGCTCCGTCCTCAACTGGCTCTCTTCTTACCTCTCCCACCACTCTTTTTCCGTATCCTGGGGTGGTCGTACCTCTTCTATGCCACCACTGGACTATGGTGTACCCCAAAGCTCTGTCCTTGGCCCCTTCCTTTTCTCCCTTTACACCTCGCTTCTCGCCCCATCATCTCCTCTTTCTGTATTTCTCATCACTTCTACTCTGATGACACCCAGCTTTTCCTCTCATTCTCTTCCTTCACTCCTGACCTCCATCTAAAGCTCTCTTCCTGTCTTACTGCCATTAAAAATTGGATGTCATCCACTTTCTCTCTCTTAATACAGACAAAACTGAAGTCTTATTCTTTCCCTCCAACACTATTCCTCCTCCGTCTCCCCCGCCTTCTATTCACTTTCCTCCCACTAATCTTCCTCTCTCTGCCCATGCTCGTAATCTTGGCATTCACTTCGACTACTCCCTTTTCTTCACCCACCATATCTCTCTCACTTCCCGCGCATGTCGCTACCACCTTTTCAATATCCGCAAAGTACGTTCCTCTCTAACCTTCCACGCCACTAAACTTTTAATATCCTCCCTTCTCTTCTCTCATCTTTTCTATTGTTCCTCTCTCCTCTTCGGACTCCCTGCTTCTCATCCTGCCCCCCTAAAATCCCTCTACAACTCTGCCATTCGCACCCTCTGTCTACTCTCACCTCATGACTCCATCTCCTCCTCACTCTCACAGCTTGGCTGGCTTTCCTTTCATTCCCAACTCAAATTCCACTTCCTCTGTCTAGTCTTTAAATCTCTCCATGAACTTGCTCCCCCTTAGCTCTCCTCTCTCATCTCATTCTACACTCCTTCCCATTCCCTCAGATCTGCAGATCACTTCCTTTTCCTTGTTCCCCCGTCCCCATGTGCCTCCTCTCGTTTTGCTCCTTTCAGTTCCTTGCTCCCCTTCACTGGAACTCCCTTCCTCTCTCTATCTGCTCCATCCCCACCTATTCCTCCTTTCGTCTCGCCTTAAAATCTCTCCTTCTCCACTCCCCTCCCTGATACTCTGACCCTCCCCCGCCCTTCCCTCCCCCCACCCATCTATTATCCTCCTCATCTTGCCTCTCTATCCCTACCTTGTCTCCTCTTATGTCCCCTCTCCCCCCTCTCTCGCCTTCACCTTTTCTCACTTCCTGTTCCCCACTCCGTTCCCCTCTCCACCCCTTTTTCCCTCATTTATCTCTGCTGGCAAATTGTTCTAGTTTCTGTATTGATGGTTTGACTCATATCTTGTATTTGCTTCTACTGTTATTGTATTCTTGTTGTTATAATGTACAGCGCTTTGGTGTAAAGCGCTATATAAATAAAATAAACATAAACATAAACATGCCAATGTTTGACCAGAGCCTGACCTGCTTTCAAGTTATCACTTGCTTCTGCCATCATGTGTGACATTCTCCTCCAGAGACCTATCACATAGTCAGTCACTCTGACTTGCTTGGGGGAAGGAGCACTCTCCAACCCCTCCTTGATCAGTGCCAATGGACCTCTGACTGGATGGCATAGAGAAGTTCAAAGGGACTGTAACCAACTCCCTCCTGAGGGACTTCTCTATATGCAAAGAGAAGGCATGGCAGTAGAAGGTCCTACTTTTTCTTAAGGGGTTCCTCTAAAGCACCTATCAAGCTCTTCATAGTATGATTAAACCTCTTTACCAGTCCATTTGGCTGTAGATGGTAGGCTGTAGAGAACTTGTAAGTGACAGCACAGTTTTTCCACATGGCTTGCATGTAGTGGGACATAAAGCTGGATCCCCTGTCGGATATCACTTCCTTAGGAAACCCTACTCTGGTAAAAAGTAGAGCCTTAGCCACAGCCTGAGCCGTAACAGTTCTCATAGGTATGGCTTCTGGGTATCTTGTAGCATGGTCTACTACAACCAGGATAAACCTGTTCCCTCAAGATGTGGGAGGGTCAAGGGGACCGACAATGTCAATGCCCACCCTCCCAAAAGTAACTCCCACCACTGGGAGAGGCACCCTAGGTGCCACGTTCTTGGCTCCACTCTTTCCAGAGGTTTGGCAAGTGTAACAGCTCCTACAGAATTTGTCAACTTCTGCACCCATCTTAGGCCAGTAGAAGTAGAGAGAGAGCCTTTCCTTGGTCTTCTTGAAACTCAAGTGACCAGCCAAAGGTATCCCATGGGCCAACTGTAGGAACTGGAGTCTGTTAGCAAGGGGCACTACATTTCTTTTGCAGTCCCCAGGGATAGACTCAGTCAGTTCACTGTAGAAGAGGCCATCTTCCCAGCTTAACCTGTGCTTTCCAACTTCTTGCCCATCAAGTTGGTTAGCAGCCTGTTGTCGAAGACCTTCAAGAGTAGGACACTCTCTCTGTCCTTTGCTAAAGTCTGCCCTGTTGGGTCCACCTTCTGCCAGTAAAGAATGCAGTTCAGGCTGTACAACAGGGTCAAGATCTCCAACTAAGACAGTGTCTTCTTCCAGATCTGATTCTGCAGATACTCCCTCAACCACATAAGGTTGCACCTCACACTCTACCTCAGCAGGTGGAGTAGTCACAGCTGTGACCTTGGACAGTCTTGGGGATGTCCTTGTTGGTAGCACAGGGGTGCTGTTTGATTTTTTCCTAGCGGTCTCGGGTTTCCCCTTTGCCTCTATTTTCTTAGAAATGGCAGTGAGCAACTCATGTGGAGTGGGAGTGATAGGTTCCTCTATCAGCTCCTCTGGAGAGCCTCTCAAAGTTCTCTCCCTTGCAGACCTAGTGAGCTCCTGTTTCCTTTTACTGGCAGGCCTGGGGGTGCTTGACACAACTCTAAGAGTTTTCAGGTCATTACCTAACAGGACTCTCCCAGGCACTTCACTCTGCACACTAACAGGTATTTTGACAGTCATATCATTACACTGGATGAGAGCTGGTAACTGGGGAAGCATTTGCACAGGGCCTCCAGCTAACTTGCTGAGGTGTTTGGGTGCCTTAGCAATGTCCTCCACCTTGAAAGATGATTCATCCACCACAGTTATGCTGGTTCCAGAGCCTCTCATGGCAGGGGTTTCCTGACCATTCACAAGAACACTATCTTTATAATACTCTTTAGTATTATCTGGGATGGAATTATAGAGGTCTAAGTTCTGTTGTTGCCACAAGCCCAGGAACACTAAAGAAACACTAGCTGAGACTCTCATGGGTTCATCAGCCAGTAAGTGAAAGTTTCCACTTGCCATAGGTACTTCTTCCTCTGGGGAGAAGGCTAAGGAGGCAGTGTGGACCCCTGAAGGTTTACCCTTACATCTGGGATTCCCTTTCACATGGCCAGTTGACCCACACACATAACATTTCCCAAATGTCTTGATGAATGAGGGTTTGTTCTGACCTCCTTCTGGTTTGGGTCCAGATGGTGCACTAGCCTGATTTGGTTTCCCTTGTGGTTTACCCTTATGTTGATGTCTGTGGCCCTCTTTTGGATTGGAGTTATTAGAATTCTCTTTGTTGTCTTTCTTTGGCTGTTTCCCCTCATCCTTTTTCTGAGTAGCCCCATGATCCTTGTGAGTAGACCTGCTGGCAATCCACAAGTCAGCAGCCTTAGCTAGCTTCTTTGGATCTATCTCCCTAGAATCAGCCAAGTGCTGTCTGAGCTCAGGAGAGCAGACATCAAAAATATACTCCAACATAACAAGATTTCTCATTCCTTCATAAGTGTTCACTCCGTAACCCTTAATCCAACCATCTAATTTTTTCAAACACTGACATACCCACGTAGCCCAAGGGGTACCATCATGCTATTTGGGGGTCCTAAACCTCTTAAGGCACTGGGAAGGGGTCTTCCCAAATCTAGCAATTAAAGTTAGCTTCACACACTCATAATCCATCCTATCCACCTCAACCAACTCCATTACAACATCAGATGCAACAGGGGGTAGCCTAGAGAAGAGCCAGGGAAGCAATTGGGTCCCTGAGAGACCTTGAATCCTATGGTTATATTCAAACATTGCCAACCAATCCAATATATCAAGATTAACCTCATCCATACCCACTATTTCTTTAGGGATACAGGGTCTCTTAGGACTGGAAGACCTTGAAGACTCTGGGAGAGAAGCATTTTCAAGAGACAATCTTTTAATTTCTAGTTCATGATTCAACTCCATTTCTCTGAGCTTAAGTTCTTGGTGTTTTTGTTCAGTTTGAGCCTTTAAAAGTTTGAATTCCAGTTCAAGCCTCTTTTTCTCTATAGCAAAGGGTTGAGGTTTTTGAGCAGGCAAGGGGGCAGAGAGGCTTACATTCATAGACACATCTACATCTTGCAACTCATCATTGAGAGACATATTATCATCCTCAGTACTTTCCACATTTGCTGGAGAGACAGGTATTTCAGACCCACTCCCTAGACTTGGATTCTTTAACAACTTTTCAATCAATTCAGTCTTTTTGCCTTTCTTTACACATGTTTCTTAAACAATCAGCAGTGTAACTCAGGAGAGTCTCCTGACTGTGGCTTTTCATATACGACATGATTAATATTGCTGTTGGTGATGTTAGCCTTGTGATTAGTTGATCCAAGTTAAGAGCAACACTCTAAGTGCAATTACTATACTTTGATCCTCACCACTATACACCAGTGTTAGGCAGAATTATATACAGTGCCCTTTGGGAAAACCACACACAATTAAGATTACAAGTGACAGTACAAATTCACCTTTGGTACAAGCCTGTACTACACTGTAAAAGTGGTAGCAGTAGCGGAGCAGCCAGACTTATTTCAAGAGTAAGTGAGCAGTATCAAATAGTTACACAAAGGACAGCAATTACTATGATTCAGGCAAACACTGACTCAAGGTTTTCAAGTAAAAGAATATACATTTATTTCACTCTTCAGTTGTATAACATTACACCATTATTAGCAGTTTAAAAATCACACTCTCAATACACAACACCACTTCCCTTAAATCCCAGACAAGTTAAGCTCACAAAATGAAGTGGGAGCAAAATGGCACTCCAGCAATTTGAAAGGGAGGGAAAGACAAAGTTAATAGAAATTGCACCACACCAACAGGTAAGTACTCAAGGCAATAGAACAAGAGGAACTACAGTGATAGAATCAGGTAGAAAAGGCTTAGGGCCAAAGTCAATAGGACAAAAGTCTTTTGCTCAAGATCACACGGTTCAGGGTAGTTCGCTGTAAAGTTCGTGCCACGGATTTCAGACGAGGTTGGGTGGTAGAAAAGTTAGTTTAAAAAGAAGAGAACGACAAGCCCTCGGATTGGAGACAGATTTCACACACTTTCCCCACGGATGAACGAAACAAGCAACCGGGTTTGCACAGTACCTTGAAACGGAAAAGAAGCTGTAGTAGAGGCAGACATTCCTGGTAGTTCCTGCAGGCTCACGGTTCCTGAGGCGACTGTCGGACTGACACGAAATAGGAAGACTGGAGGATCCTGCACTATCCAGGGAAGAAACCAGTAGCAGAGCAATGCAACGAATGAAAGGTGCACTCCTTAAAACCCAAGCAGGGTCTGACCTTCCTGGCTATCCAGCCCACTGTAGCTCTGTAAAGTGAAGTCGACCAGAGGAGGGGTCCTGGCTTGCAGTTTGGGTGAACTGGTTGGTCCCACCAGTTCAAGGGAAGAAGTTCCCTGGAGGATCTTCTCTGTCGGCGGATTCTGACGATTCGGACGTGCAGCAGGGCTTCACCGGGCGGTTCAGTCGTTGAAGGGATCCTCTTCTGTCAGCTCCTCGTTGGTTATTGCGTTCCAGTGGTGACTCTGCCTTTCCAGCCCCAGAGAACTGCTTTTTATGCAGTTTTCCCCCATTCATACAGCCTGGCTGTTAATCACACAGCAGGTGGGCTGTCCTGGCAAGGACAGTCCCCTTAGCCAATCAGACAAGAGTGCGACTTGGGTTACCAAGGGAACCCATGGCAGCGGTCCGAAGACCCTTCCCTCACATCCTGCCCACCCAGACTTTCAGGCGCCTTAAGGAGGGCTTCTGTGCAGAAGCCCGCGAAAAGACAGCGAACAAAATAATCAACCCTGGTTTGGCGCGCAGAGAAGTACACGAGAAAGACTTTTACAAAAAGAAATGGCAACTAAACCCAGCCGGAGTCAAAAATAAAATGTATTTGGTCAAGCGGATTTATGTTCGAGGCTAATATAATAGCCTAAGACAATACCATGGTTATATAAGATAACCGCGGTAGAAAAATTAGGGTAGTTACCACTGCCACCAGCCAAGTCTTAATGTAAAGGTAGCAGAAAACTGCCCCACAAGACACAGACAAAAAGGGATAGGAATTAACCCTTTCCAATACTCCGTGTAAGATGGGGTGTACTGGGTCTGTAGTTTAAAGAGACTACATAAAGTTAATGGCAACTTTACATGTTTCTGGGAGACAGTAGTCAGTCCCAGAAAAATGGAGTCAGAGGGAAGTCTAAAAGACAACCCTGTGTTACTGCACTGAAGGTGCTGTGTAACACACACAAAAATGGTGCTTGTGAAGTAGGTGAGGCTCCAGAGCCCAAGATCACACAAATGGGAAAAATACACACAGTAAAACACCTGTAAGATTGGGAAAAAGGCTCACACTCTTACCCGGTGAAAAAAATAAATCCTAGAAATCCAGCAAAGCTGCTGAGGGACTCATTAAGTGTCAGAAAGCACCAAAGTATTAACTGAAAAGGATACGGTACTCAAAAGGATACAGGTGGTAGGGTCTTCCGGATCCCTGTTCACGCGTTTTGATAGTTGTGAAGTCAAGTTAAGACCTTCCAAATGATACAACTCTCTGACTGGTAAAACAGGCAGAGTGATGGATCACTGGAAAGGGCGTGGGTAAGGTATAGGAAGTCAGCCTAGAACAAAATAAAGCATCATGAATAACTGCCCCAACCTGGGTATGATGGAATAGAAAATGTCATGAATGCACACACTGACCTTGAGTCTAGGGCAGATGAATCCAGCAGAGTCTCTTGAGGAATCCAAGGTAGAACAAACGACAAGGAAGGGAAGATTAGTAAGGGAGACTTATCCCGAACGGAACGAGGCTCACGCTAGATACCGGGTTGATGCACCACAGGATAGCGTCCAAAGTACTGCTCACTGTCACCTTCCAATTATCCTTGAAAAGCTTCCTTCCCACGTAGAGTAAAGTATAGAAATGAATCAATCCCCCTGTTAATATCACAGGTGCAGGAGTTGGAAATAGCGCTCCTTTTAAGGTATAAACAAGTACATGCGGTTCTGTACAGCCGCGAAGAAAAGAGCGTGTGCGTGTGGATTTACACGCGATTAGGATTCACGCAGTCCAGGCCAGCCGTACTTGAAGATAGCGTGCGCGTGTGGATTTACAAGCGAGCAGGATTCACGCAGTCCAGGCCAGCAGCGCTTGAAGATAGTGTGCGCGTGTGGATTTACACGCGAGCAGGATTCACGCAGTCCAGGCCAGCAGTGCTTGAAGATAGCGTGCGCGTGTGGATTTACACGCAAACAGGATTCACGCGGTCCAGGCCAGCAGCGCTAGAAGATAGTGTGCGCGTGTGGATTTACACGCGAGCAGGATTCACGCAGTCCAGGCCAGCAGCGCTTGAAGATAGCGTGCGCGTGTGGATTTACACGCGAACAGGATTCACGCAGCCCAGGCCAGCCGCGTTTGAAGACAATGTGCGCGTGTGGATTTACACGTGAGCAGGATTCACGCAGCCCAGGCCAGCCGCGTTTGAAGACAACGTGCGCGTGTGGATTTACACGCAACCAAACAGCTCCAGGAATCAGCGTGTGGCGGAAAACACGCTATAGAAGGCCCAAAAAGTAGCTGTAGTAACCTGCAAGGATGCAGACCGGAGGATTAGCTACACAACGCCAAATGATTCGATCAGAAGCAGCGAGTGAAGTTTCCACGCTGCTTAAATACGTAATGCCGTAGTTCACGTGACGAAGCAGAATACACGTGGTTAGCGACGTGAAAAGTGCAAACGTCGTTTTCCCGGCAACGTATTGAACAACCACCATTTGGAATAGAACGGTCTAGCTGTTCTACGAGCGTAGGAGGTAGGACCACGTCCAGCATGCATGACAGTGCCATCCCCCAAAGGGGCAACCTCTCCCCTTCTCGTGTGAAAACGCTTCAATAAAGCAGGAGCATGAATATTAGAAAGAGGTTCCCAGGACCTATCTTCGGGCCCATAGCCCTTCCAGTCCACCAGATAAAACGGCCTACCAGAACGTAGTCTCATATCCAGTATGTCCTGTACCTCGTATTCATCTGAACCCCGCACAGAAATAGCAACAGGCCGTACAGGCAATCTAGTAGCTTCAGAACATGGCTTAATGAGTGACACGTGGAATACGGGATGCACTCGCCATCGTTGTGGCAAAGCCAGACGGACAGCAGCCGGATTAATTACTCGGAGCACTACATACGGACCAATGTATTTAGGCAATAATTTCTTTTTGCCTGGAATTCTCAAGTTCTTAGTGGACAGCCATACTTTCATACCAGCCTTGTAGACGGGTGCGGGTATTCTATGAGCATCGGCATAGAACTTGTCGCGTCTTTTAGCCTGCTCTAATTGCTGCTTCACTTTCCTCTGTAATTTATTCAGATCACGAAAGGTACGGCCTGCGGCAGGAGTATCCAAAGACAAGCTGGAATCCAAAGGTATTGATCGGGGGTGCTGTCCATAAAGCGCATAGAACGGTGAAGTGCCTATGGCACTATGATAGGAGTTGTTATAGGCGAATTCAGCTGCCGGCAGGACCGTGAGCCAATCCGATTGGTACTGCAGACACAGACACCGCAGATATTGTTCCATAGTGCAGTTGACTCTTTCGGTCTGTCCATCAGTTTGAGGGTGGTAAGCACTGGACATTCTATCATCAATCAGTAATGCAGAGGTTAGTGCTCTCCAAAAGCGTGACGCAAACTGTGAGCCCCTGTCCGTAATGATCACCGACGGTAGACCAAAGAAACGAAATACATGGTGGATGAATAGGTCAGCCAGAACAGCAGCGGTTGGTAAACCGATACAGGGAATATAAAGAGCCAATTTAGTGAAATAATCCACTACAACCCATATGGTATCGTACTCCTGGTTTGGTGGGAGTTCTACCACAAAGTCCATAGATATCATGTCCCATGGTTTGTTAGGGACAGGTAGGGACTGGAGTAAGCCCACTGGTTTACCAGGAGTGTTTTTACATTGGATGCATACAGAACAAGTTGATACATGATCTATGACATCTTTTGACATGGACGGCCACCAGCACCATCTTTTGAGTAGTTCTAGTGTTTTCTTCCGTCCAGGATGGGCTGCGATCAAGGAATCATGATTCCACTTGAGGGCTTTATTCCGCGTTGAAGACGTCGGTAGGTAGAGCACTCCTTGTGTGAATGGTAAACCGTTATGTACGTCCAGATTCATATCCTGGATAACTTGTGGATGATTTTTCACCCACTCTTGTACTTCGGTTTTTAAGGATGGTTGAACAGAACAACTACATATTACATGATCTGCCAACAACTGATTCTGTACTTGTGCTTCTTCCTTCGCCTCTTCACTTATACGGGACAACGCATCCGACTTAACGTGTTCTCGGGCAGGACGGTATGTGACCCGGAAATCGTATTGGGCAAAAAAGACATGCCATCTGGCCTGTCGGGCCGTAAGGCATTTCATGGATTTGAATGCTTGAAGATTTCTATGGTCAGAGTACACTAACACCTGATGTTTGGCCCCAAGAAGATGATGACGCCATTCTCGGAAGGCATCCTTGATAGCCAGCAGTTCCCGCTCAGTGACGGTGTAGTTTTGTTCATATGGGGTAAGTTTGCGAGAGAAGAAAGCCACTGGGTGCTCCTCCTTGGTTTCTGTGCAAACTTGTGAGAGTACCGCTCCAGTAGCGACACTGGATGCATCCGCTTCAACGATAAACTGGCGATCTGGATCTGGATGTTGAAGCACGGGTGCAGTGGTAAATGCTTCTTTCAACTTTTCAAATGATGCTTGGGCATTTGGGTTCCAACAAAAAGGAACTTTAGAACTAGTTAAGGCCGTCAAAGGAGCTACTGTTTTGGAGAAGGAATGAATAAATCTGCGATAAAAATTCGCAAAGCCTAAGAAAGACTGTAACGACTTGACATTGTGCGGAATTGGCCAATTCAATATGGCCTTCACCTTGGAACGGCTCATTCGAGCACCTAGATTGGTAATGTCATAGCCCAGGAATTCCACTTCCTGTGAATGAAAGACGCATTTCTCGGCTTTTACATAAAGAAGGTTCTCCCTGAGTCTTTGTAGGACTGTAGAAACGTGTTTGACGTGTTCCGAAAAAGATGATGAATAGATCAGAATGTCATCCAGATAAATCACCACAAACTGGTCCATTATGTCCCTGAATATATCATTCATGAAGAATTGAAAAGTGGCGGGAGCGTTGCACAGACCAAAAGGCATCACCAAATACTCGTAAAGACCATACCGTGTCTTGAAAGCGGTCTTCCATTCGTCGCCTTCACGAATGCGAACTAAATTGTATGCTCCTCGCAAGTCCAATTTGGTGAAGTAACTGGAAGTACCTAATTGATCCAATAGAACGTTTATCAGTGGTAAAGGATATTGGTTTTTTATGGTGATGTCGTTAAGTGCCCTGTAATCAATACAAGGCCTTAGATCTCCCTCTTTCTTCGGAACAAAGAATAGAGGAGACGCAGCAGGTGATTGTGATGGCCGTATGAAACCCATCGCTAAAGCTTTGTCAATGTATTCTTTCAACACAACGTCTTCTTTTGGGGTTAGTGAATATAAACGACCTGTAGGGATTTTGGCACCAGGAATCAATTCAATAGGACAGTCGTACTGTCGATGGGGAGGCAATTGTTCTGCCTGGCCTTTGTCAAAGACATCAGCATACTCAGCGTATTCGCATGGTATGGTAGTGTCGCTTTGATGTACCACGCTGATAGTTGAAGCTCCCACCATAGAGGCCAATATGTGTTGCTTGTTTGACACCTCCTGACTGGTAAAGCAATGTTCATTGCAATGAATCGAAGGATACTGGAGCAATCCCGAAACCCAGTCAACGGCGGGATTGTGAACGGTTAACCATGCAAGACCGAGTATGATCTCGTACTGCGGAGCGGCTATGACATCGAAGATGATTTCTACCGAATGATTATTCGATAATGTCATCTGAACAGATACCGTCTCCTGGGTTACCATACCAGAAGTCAAAACAGATCCGTCCGGGTGGCGCTGTGGAGCAGCCCAAGATGGCTGCCTAGCCACTGAGCTCCGTGTGGGATCGGGAGAAATCCGCTTACATCTGCGGCCACAGCGTGCGTTTCTTTCCTGCTACTTGCAGTACCGCTGCCCTACATCACTGTGCTGCCGCCGGGGGGGCTCCGGCTGTTCTTCGTCCCTGGGGAGCCCCGGACTGGACCTTCTGCCGTTGCGGCCCTCTTTATCGCGGAGGCCGCGGCACTGACTTGGATCCCGCCCCCGCCTTTCGGCCCGCCTGCCCCTCCTGGCGCTCTGTTGGGCGGACTGCGGCCTGATCGCGTTCCTGGGGACTCCGCGGCGAGCCGGTGGTCTGCGGCGGGGGCCATCGCCGGAGCGCGCCCCGGCCTCGCCCGCCGCCCATCCGGCTGTGGACCTTCGTCATCATCCCACGTAGGGTGTCGCGGCCCTGGGGAGCGTGGAGCGGCTCCCCCCGAGGTGAGAAGCGGCTGCCAGCGCCAACTTGGTCCCTTCCAAGGGGGGGATCGTTTTGCCCTCCTTCCTCCCCCACCGCTGCTCCTCTGTTCATTCTTCCTGGGGGGGCGGGCGGACTGCGGCCCGACCTGTCCCCGTATCGTGCAGCGCGCTGCGGCGCCCTCGTCCAGGCGAGCCCCGGCGCCTAACATCTCCCGTCTGGCTCCGCTCCCCGGTGGCGTGGAGCTGCCGCCCGCTCACGTCCTGCTGGGGGCTGTACAGGGACCCCCCCCTGGAGTACTTACACCTGGCCCTGCGCCCCTCGGCGTGGGTCCCGCCCGGGGCGCGCACCTCTTGCCCCAGCAGCCTGGTAGACACTGGCCCCAAACTCCTGTGTGACTCTGGCGTTTCAACGGGGTGGCAGGCGGAATAACAACCAGTAAGGCATACCCCGCTCCCTCACCTGTGCCGCGACGCCACCCCCCAGATGCGGCTGACCCTGTGGTCTTAGCACCTTCTCACTGGCAATCCCTGGAACCACCTCACACCACCGTACCAGTTGATCCCTGCATACTCGTGCCCCTCCTGGGCCCTGCTCACATATCGGCTGGAGTAATCCCAACATTTACAGTCTGCACCCCTGACCTGGGACCATACTCTTCCCCCCTGTGGCCGGGCCCTCTGTCTGCGTAGTCCGTGATCCTATAACAACAATGCCTGGCAAGGTCAAGGGGAACCATAAAGGGGGTGCCATGGACAGATTCACTAAAGCTGTCCCGAGGGGAGAGGCGGAGCAGGACTCGCCCATCCAGGATGATCTGGAAGCTGACCATCACCCCACTCCCGCACCCCCAGACCTGACCACGCTTATGGAATCGATGGCCAAAAACTTTGCGTCTTTTCATGAGAAATTAGACGACATCAATGCCAATGTTGCCTCCCTAAAAACGCGGATGGATCAGGCGGGGACCAGAATCAGCGACGCTGAAAATCGTATATCTACCAATGAGGACGAAATACATGCACTACAGGACACAGTGGCGTCCCTGTCACGCGACATGCGCAGTGTGAAAGCGAAGTGCGACGACCTTGAATCGCGCTCTCGCAGAAATAATCTGCGGATCGTCGGTGTCCCTGAGAATGCCCTCAGGGGCCGCATGGAAGACGCTGTGGAATCCCTGCTTAAGGACCTCCTGGGCAACCCAGTCCTGTCCCCATACTTCACCGTTGAGCGCGCTCATCGGGCTCTGTCACCGAGGCCCAAACCGGGCGACATCCCAAGACCCATTATAGCCAGGATCCTCAACTATCGGGACAGAGACCTCATCCTCCGGCTGTCACGAGAGAAAGGAGACCTGCGCCTCGAATCTCATACTATAAGGATCTTCCCGGACTTCTCAATAGCGGTCCAGCAGGAGAGGCGTCAGTTCATCGGAGTTAAAAAGCTGCTCAGAGAACGTAACGTTCCGTATGCCATCCTATTCCCGGCTCGCCTCAAAATCACACATAATGGGAAACTTTATTTCTTCACTGTTCCAGAGGAGGCCGTGAAATTCATTGAGATGCACCTGCCGCTCCCCAGCCCGGCGGGGGCCCCGGTTGATGAGGGGTGATGAGTGGTAACTCAGGCCGGTCACTATTTCTCCATCTGGAACATCCGTCACCTTGAACGTGCATATGGAAACAGCACACTACAGATCCATCGCATCAGGCTCCCCCAGCGCCTGACCGGGCTGAGACTAGACCCAACCACGGCGGACAATGCTCCCCCTGCGGTTCGGAGCATCGCATTGTCTACGAACCCTAGAACTTCCTTCTTTCTGGTCTCTCCCGCAAAGCTCTGCTGGACATGGGCTCCTGTCTTTAGATCCGCTCATCGCAGAACCTACTCACGACAGCCTTGTCTGTCCTACATCTTTGTCTAAGAACCACCCACACGGCTACAGCACACCTCGCTGCAATGGCAACGGTTTTGGTTTATTGGTTGTCACTGCTTCGGTGCCCCTGTTGGGCACAGAATGGGCCTTATCCCTGTTGGATTTCGCCCTCCGAACTCCACCCCTCGGGGAGAATCGGACCTGTTGGTGACACATTTTTTTGGGGGCAAGGGATTTACACTGCAAGTTGTGGGTGGGCAGTGAGGGCGGGGGGAGGTATGGTTTGTTACCCGGGAAATGTTTTAGAAAAAGGCAGTGGCGGAATGGCAGGGAGATACGCACCGGCTCACCTATACTTGTGCATGCTCACTCTTTTATTTGAAATTCAACAAATTTCGTGGGATGTTCATTAAAACCGTAGAGATGCATGCAATTGTCTCAATCACAATCACCCTGGGATCGGGGGCTCTGGGGACTGAATTTGCAGCACACGGAGGGGGACACTGGGGCGAGTATCACCTAATGGGAGATTGTCCTCCATGGCTATTGTGTTTAGTGATATTCTTGTCTGAAGCGCTAAGATGTCAGTGACGATAATGTCATGGAATGTCCGAGGCCTAAGTAATTACACCAAGGGCCGCAGGATCATGGCTTATGCCAATAGACACGGCTGCAAAGTACTGCTCCTGCAAGAGACACACTCCACTGGTTCACTGGCCAGAAGCATTGCGCCTACCTGGGGTCCCCACAGATACTTTACTTCTTATTCCACACGCGCCAGAGGAGTCCTAACATTGATCCACAAGTCTCTTAAGTTTGTCCTCCATAGGAGCTACATAGACCCTTGTGGAAGATACATTGTGATGTACTGCGCCATTGCCAATAGAGATTACCTGCTCGTAAATACTTATGGCCCCAACGTCGACTCCCCCGAATTTATTGACCAGGTGGTCTCCATACTGCTGGGATACACGGATGTGCAAATCGTCTGGGGTGGGGATATGAACTTTATTCTGGACACCTCCCTGGACAGGACTGGCATAGCGTCCAGGCCCCCGTCGGGTGCAGCGCGCAGACTCCTATCCCACTGCAAGACACTTGACATTCATGACGCATGGAGAGCTCTACATCCGTCAACACGGGAATACACCTTCTACTCATCGGTCCACGACAGTTCGTCCAGGATCGATCTGTTCCTACTATCTGGTCCTATGCTAGGTAGGGTTTCCAAGACATGTATACTCGCTCGCACACTATCTGATCACTCACCGATCCTGTTGTCTGTTGACATGGGCATGCCTACCCCCACTATTAACACATGGCGCTTTAAATCTGCTGCCCTACAGGACATAGTTTTTAGAGCAGACATACTTGCAGATATCCAGTCCTACTTTGACAACAACTCACCACAGGACACCACCCGGGGGATCCGCTGGGACGCCTTCAAAGTCTTCATTAGGGGGGCGTCCATCTCTAGGGAGTCGGGGGTGCTCAAATCCATAAGAGCCACCCTATCACGCACTGAAACTAAGCTACGTGACCTGGAACGGGCCCACCCGGCCTCCGTTGACCCTGGTATACTCTCCCAGATCAGTGAAGAACTCAAGATCTTCAATGAACAGGCAATCAGGGAAGTGCAGTACTTCAGTCGTCCACAGGCTGCACGGAAATACGGTGAAGGAGATAGACCCGGCAAGACACTCGCTGCCCTGGCCAGGGGGGAATGGGGCCAAGCCCACATTACCAGTGTTAAGGATAATCATGGAACGACTCAGTGGTCCGACCAGGGCATACTGGAGGTCTTCACAAGCTTCTATTCCAAACTATACTCTCAACCCCCTGAACATAGCGAATCCCATATGCGCGAGCTTTTAGACCAGATACCCACCACTATCATCTCCCCGGCAACGAGTGAACAGTTGGACTCCCCCATTACACTAGATGAGATAGTGGAAGCCATATCAAGTCTCCCGAAGGGGAAAGCGCCGGGCCCCGACGGGCTTACGGCTGAATTCTTTCAGGAGCATGTGGCCATTTTGGGACCCGAATTGCTAGAGGTATGGAATGAGGCCCTCCGGCTGGGATACCTTCCCTCGTCTCTACGTGAAGCCGTTATTACGGTCCTCCTCAAGCCTGACAAACCAGCAGATGACTGTGGTTCGTATCGGCCCCTATCACTCATGAACTTGGATACGAAAATTTTCGCCAAGGTGCTCGCCAATCGTTTCATTCCTATTATGTCATACATGGTACATGAGGACCAATCCGGCTTTGTCCCTGGTAGATCCACATCGCACAATATTAGACGGCTCCTTAACGTCATGGCTCGTATCAGTCAAAACGTGTGTGCGGTGGCGGTCACCTTGGACGCCCAGAAGGCCTTCGATATGGTGTCCTGGAAGTACATGTGGTTGGTCCTGGAAAACATGGGCGTCGGACCCAGGATGATCGCATACATCAAACTATTATACACATCCCCAGTCGCCAGGGTTCGCGTCAACTCCCAAACATCTGCCTTGTTTCCTCTCTCTCGTGGCACCCGACAGGGCTGCCCGTTTTCCCCGATCCTGTTTGCCCTTGCCATCGAGCCCATGGCGGACTATGTCAGGGAGCGTCACTCATGCAAAGGGATACGCCTCCAGGGTACACCCGAAATTATCTCGCTCTACGCTGACGACATCCTGCTTTTCGTCAGGAGCCCAGATCTCCACCTTGACCCTCTCCTTCGGGACATCACTCGTATCGGAACATACTCAGGCTTTACTATCAACTACACCAAATCCGAAATTTTCCCCCTCACACATTCCACGCTCCAGCCGGCCACTGAATACCCACTCCGCTGGTCCCCCAACGGGATTAAATATCTGGGAGTTCAGGTGTCTTTGACCAAGGAGACCCTCTTGACTAGCAATTACCTAGCAGTGGCAGAATTAGCCGAAACCAAGATCGCGCGCTGGCGCCCTCTCCCGTTGTCACTTGCTGGGCGGTTATCACTGGTTAAGATGATACTGCTTCCCAAATTATTGTACACATTCACAAATGTTCCCATATGGCCTGGCAGGAAATACTTCACTGATCTGCACAGGCTATGTGCGCAGTTCCTGTGGCACTCCGGTGCTGTGCGGAAAAAGTGGGGGGATATGACTCTGCCCTACGACAGAGGCGGGTTCACGGCCCCTGACCTGATGCGATACTGGATAGCAGCGCAGGCACAATTTGCCACTTACTGGTACCCCGGACCCTCCCCTCGCCCGCACGTCAAGCTTGAAAACCTTGCTGCCTCCGGCGCCAATATCATGACTCTAATTTTACATCGTCGGTACGTACCTGACTCACCTATAGATCGAGTCCAGACCACACTATCAGCCTGGGGGCGGTTGTTTGCTGCAGGCTCCGCGGAACACCCATACTATACGTGGCTCCCCGCCTGGCAGCTCCCCGGGTTGGAACCCACGAATGACATAGCTCTGGCGCGTCACTGGCGGTCCCTAGGATACCTGGCCCTAACTGACTTCTATCCGGATGGGGTGTTTATAACACCACAGACTTGGAAGCCATCCCACGCTGGTACACCGCTGGAACTGCTGCAATACTACAGACTCCGAGCAGCGTTCCGGACCGCTTGGCCTGTGTTCCCCAACGAACCCCCTGACCATCCCGCTGTTGCCTATATCGCCAACTCTGGCGGGGCCCGAGGGGTAGTTTCATCGCTATATAAACTCCAGCTCACAGCTGCCACACCACCGCCCTTACGGGCCCGGGACGACTGGGCCTCTGAACTGGGGGTTGACATTACAGACCATCTGTGGGGTAAATTGTGTTCCCATACCGGCAAGGTATCCCTGAATTTCCGGTACCGGACAATACAATACAAATTGCTGAATAGGCTATACTATACCCCGCGTAGACTCTCCAAGTTTGCCCGCTCTGAGATGCGGCTCTGCCCCCGCTGCGGAGCGGAAGACGCTGGCCATCTCCACATGTTTTGGGACTGCCCCCAACTTGCCCCATTCTGGGACGAGATCTTTAAAACACTGTCCGAAATTTGCGATGTGACGATTGAGCCTGACCCGATGGGGGTGTTGTTCGGAGTGTGGGGGGATGAAGGGGTCAGAGGAGAGGCCAAACTCTTGAATATATGTTGTATAATAGCCAAAAAATGTATCCTGCAAAATTGGAAATGTGCTGCTCCTCCCACCTTTCAGAAATGGCTGAATCTACTGACCTGGTCCCGAAACTGTGAAGAAGACTATATTACTACTCTCCCATTCCGTTCCCGGCCAAAAAACATTTGGACTGCCTTCAACAGTTATCTTAACGGTCTTGATGTCCCCTCCTCTAGTGTTGGTTCTCCCTAAGTCTCCATTGTTATGTACGGAATTCTCTGCAACACTGTCTTGCTTTCCTCACCCTGGGGGTCATCCCTCGCTGCCTATGTACATCCCCATGTATTACATTTGTATTGCACTGTTATATCATAATCGGCCTAATGTGTGTATATGTCATCTACCACTGCCAGCAAAAATAAAAGTTTAAAAAAAAAAAAAAAAAAAAAAAAAAAAACAGATCCGTCCACGGTATTAACCGTGTCAGGTTTGTTTTTGTTTACAAGGGGTATGGAACAGTTCTTGGCATATGTGATGTCTATGTAATTGTTGGTGGCTCCGGAATCAACCATGGCCTTGGAAACCAATTCTCGTTCACCACAACGTAACGTCACCTCAACAATTACGGGTGCGTGTTTAGGAATGGTACTGGAGTCCGATGAAACACTCGACATAGGGACTCCTGCTATTGTCGAGTTTTGGCGTTTCCCGAACGCTTGATGGGTTTTTTAGGACATGTCGCCAATAAATGCTCGGATGAACCGCAATACATACATAAATGGTTCTTTCTTCGGTTCTCTCTTTCTGCATTGGACAACCGGCCTCTCACGACGCCAATCTGCATGGGTTCGGGGTCGTTCGAGAGGACTGCCGGTGTCTCTGAACGCCCCGAGGCTTGCATGAAAGCCTTTTTCTCTCCTTTCCGAGCATTCCTTCGGGCATCGATTTGTAAAATCAAATCGAGCAACTCTGTGAATCCCGTAGGAACCACCGGAACTGTAGATAAGGCATCTTTCAGTTCTTCTGAAAGCCCCTTGTAGAAAACAGCCGTTTTCTTGCCGTCAGGCCATTGAGTTTCAGCTGTTAGTTGATTGAACCAGGCAATGTAATGCAAAAGAGGCTGATTGCCTTGTTGTAGATTAAGTAACTCCAGATCCATGGCTTGAGTAGCATAACGCATGTCAAAGACTTTACTCATAGCAGCCAAGAGATCGTCACAGTCGTACAACAAAGAGCTATTTGTTTCCAACAAAGGGTTAGCCCAAGCAGCAGCTGTGCCCCCTAAATGGGAAAGCACAAATGCTGCTTTTGTGGTTAGGTCAGGAAAAGATGTAGGACGGCAAAGAAAATGGAGTCGGCACTGATTAACGAAGGTTCTATAGGTTTTGGGATCACCAGTGAACCGTTCCGGAGGGGCCAAGGGAAACTGAGTGGGCATAACCACATTAATAGTTTCCTGTGGGGGTGTCATAGTCCCAGATCCAGATGCAGTGGCCATTGGAACCTGTGCTCCCTGAGGACTACCGTGCATGGCGTCTTGCATAACGTCCATACGATGCCGTAACATGTCCTGTGCCGTAACCATTTCATTTCTCAAATCGCTGATCAACTGAGTCAAAACAGCTAAAGGATCCGTACCCTCCATGGCTTCTGATTCTGTCAGAAAGCACCAAAGTATTAACTGAAAAGGATACGGTACTCAAAAGGATACAGGTGGTAGGGTCTTCCGGATCCCTGTTCACGCGTTTTGATAGTTGTACTGCTCACTGTCACCTTCCAATTATCCTTGAAAAGCTTCCTTCCCACGTAGAGTAAAGTATAGAAATGAATCAATCCCCGCAACGTATTGAACAACCGCCATTTGGAATAGAACGGTCTAGCTGTTCTACGAGCGTAGGAGGTAGGACCACGTCCAGCAGCATGCATGACAGTGCCATCCCCCAAAGGGGCAACCTCTCCCCTTCTCGTGTGAAAACGCTTCAATAAAGCAGGAGCATGAATATTAGAAAGAGGTTCCCAGGACCTATCTTCGGGCCCATAGCCCTTCCAGTCCACCAGATAAAACGGCCTACCAGAACGTAGTCTCATATCCAGTATGTCCTGTACCTCGTATTCATCTGAACCCCGCACAGAAATAGCAACAGGCCGTACAGGCAATCTAGTAGCTTCAGAACATGGCTTAATGAGTGACACGTGGAATACGGGATGCACTCGCCATCGTTGTGGCAAAGCCAGACGGACAGCAGCCGGATTAATTACTCGGAGCACTACATACGGACCAATGTATTTAGGCAATAATTTCTTTTTGCCTGGAATTCTCAAGTTCTTAGTGGACAGCCATACTTTCATACCAGCCTTGTAGACGGGTGCGGGTATTCTATGAGCATCGGCATAGAACTTGTCGCGTCTTTTAGCCTGCTCTAATTGCTGCTTCACTTTCCTCTGTAATTTATTCAGATCACGAAAGGTACGGCCTGCGGCAGGAGTATCCAAAGACAAGCTGGAATCCAAAGGTATTGATCGGGGGTGCTGTCCATAAAGCGCATAGAACGGTGAAGTGCCTATGGCACTATGATAGGAGTTGTTATAGGCGAATTCAGCTGCCGGCAGGACCGTGAGCCAATCCGATTGGTACTGCAGACACAGACACCGCAGATATTGTTCCATAGTGCAGTTGACTCTTTCGGTCTGTCCATCAGTTTGAGGGTGGTAAGCACTGGACATTCTATCATCAATCAGTAATGCAGAGGTTAGTGCTCTCCAAAAGCGTGACGCAAACTGTGAGCCCCTGTCCGTAATGATCACCGACGGTAGACCAAAGAAACGAAATACATGGTGGATGAATAGGTCAGCCAGAACAGCAGCGGTTGGTAAACCGATACAGGGAATATAAAGAGCCAATTTAGTGAAATAATCCACTACAACCCATATGGTATCGTACTCCTGGTTTGGTGGGAGTTCTACCACAAAGTCCATAGATATCATGTCCCATGGTTTGTTAGGGACAGGTAGGGACTGGAGTAAGCCCACTGGTTTACCAGGAGTGTTTTTACATTGGATGCATACAGAACAAGTTGATACATGATCTATGACATCTTTTGACATGGACGGCCACCAGCACCATCTTTTGAGTAGTTCTAGTGTTTTCTTCCGTCCAGGATGGGCTGCGATCAAGGAATCATGATTCCACTTGAGGGCTTTATTCCGCGTTGAAGACGTCGGTAGGTAGAGCACTCCTTGTGTGAATGGTAAACCGTTATGTACGTCCAGATTCATATCCTGGATAACTTGTGGATGATTTTTCACCCACTCTTGTACTTCGGTTTTTAAGGATGGTTGAACAGAACAACTACATATTACATGATCTGCCAACAACTGATTCTGTACTTGTGCTTCTTCCTTCGCCTCTTCACTTATACGGGACAACGCATCCGACTTAACGTGTTCTCGGGCAGGACGGTATGTGACCCGGAAATCGTATTGGGCAAAAAAGACATGCCATCTGGCCTGTCGGGCCGTAAGGCATTTCATGGATTTGAATGCTTGAAGATTTCTATGGTCAGAGTACACTAACACCTGATGTTTGGCCCCAAGAAGATGATGACGCCATTCTCGGAAGGCATCCTTGATAGCCAGCAGTTCCCGCTCAGTGACGGTGTAGTTTTGTTCATATGGGGTAAGTTTGCGAGAGAAGAAAGCCACTGGGTGCTCCTCCTTGGTTTCTGTGCAAACTTGTGAGAGTACCGCTCCAGTAGCGACACTGGATGCATCCGCTTCAACGATAAACTGGCGATCTGGATCTGGATGTTGAAGCACGGGTGCAGTGGTAAATGCTTCTTTCAACTTTTCAAATGATGCTTGGGCATTTGGGTTCCAACAAAAAGGAACTTTAGAACTAGTTAAGGCCGTCAAAGGAGCTACTGTTTTGGAGAAGGAATGAATAAATCTGCGATAAAAATTCGCAAAGCCTAAGAAAGACTGTAACGACTTGACATTGTGCGGAATTGGCCAATTCAATATGGCCTTCACCTTGGAACGGCTCATTCGAGCACCTAGATTGGTAAAGTCATAGCCCAGGAATTCCACTTCCTGTGAATGAAAGACGCATTTCTCGGCTTTTACATAAAGAAGGTTCTCCCTGAGTCTTTGTAGGACTGTAGAAACGTGTTTGACGTGTTCCGAAAAAGATGATGAATAGATCAGAATGTCATCCAGATAAATCACCACAAACTGGTCCATTATGTCCCTGAATATATCATTCATGAAGAATTGAAAAGTGGCGGGAGCGTTGCACAGACCAAAAGGCATCACCAAATACTCGTAAAGACCATACCGTGTCTTGAAAGCGGTCTTCCATTCGTCGCCTTCACGAATGCGAACTAAATTGTATGCTCCTCGCAAGTCCAATTTGGTGAAGTAACTGGAAGTACCTAATTGATCCAATAGAACGTTTATCAGTGGTAAAGGATATTGGTTTTTTATGGTGATGTCGTTAAGTGCCCTGTAATCAATACAAGGCCTTAGATCTCCCTCTTTCTTCGGAACAAAGAATAGAGGAGACGCAGCAGGTGATTGTGATGGCCGTATGAAACCCATCGCTAAAGCTTTGTCAATGTATTCTTTCAACACAACGTCTTCTTTTGGGGTTAGTGAATATAAACGACCTGTAGGGATTTTGGCACCAGGAATCAATTCAATAGGACAGTCGTACTGTCGATGGGGAGGCAATTGTTCTGCCTGGCCTTTGTCAAAGACATCAGCATACTCAGCGTATTCGCATGGTATGGTAGTGTCGCTTTGATGTACCACGCTGATAGTTGAAGCTCCCACCATAGAGGCCAATATGTGTTGCTTGTTTGACACCTCCTGACTGGTAAAGCAATGTTCATTGCAATGAATCGAAGGATACTGGAGCAATCCCGAAACCCAGTCAACGGCGGGATTGTGAACGGTTAACCATGCAAGACCGAGTATGATCTCGTACTGCGGAGCTGCTATGACATCGAAGATGATTTCTACCGAATGATTATTCGATAATGTCATCTGAACAGATACCGTCTCCTGGGTTACCATACCAGAAGTCAAAACAGATCCGTCCACGGTATTAACCGTGTCAGGTTTGTTTTTGTTTACAAGGGGTATGGAACAGTTCTTGGCATATGTGATGTCTATGTAATTGTTGGTGGCTCCGGAATCAACCATGGCCTTGGAAACCAATTCTCGTTCACCACAACGTAACGTCACCTCAACAATTACGGGTGCGTGTTTAGGAATGGTACTGGAGTCCGATGAAACACTCGACATAGGGACTCCTGCTATTGTCGAGTTTTGGCGTTTCCCGAACGCTTGATGGGTTTTTTAGGACATGTCGCCAATAAATGCTCGGATGAACCGCAATACATACATAAATGGTTCTTTCTTCGGTTCTCTCGTTCTGCATTGGACAACCGGCCTCTCACGACGCCAATCTGCATGGGTTCGGGGTCGTTCGAGAGGACTGCCGGTGTCTCTGAACGCCCCGAGGCTTGCATGAAAGGCTTTTTCTCTCCTTTCCGAGCATTCCTTCGGGCATCGATTTGTAAAATCAAATCGAGCAACTCTGTGAATCCCGTAGGAACCACCGGAACTGTAGATAAGGCATCTTTCAGTTCTTCTGAAAGCCCCTTGTAGAAAACAGCCGTTTTCTTGCCGTCAGGCCATTGAGTTTCAGCTGTTAGTTGATTGAACCGGGCAATGTAATGCAAAAGAGGCTGATTGCCTTGTTGTAGATTAAGTAACTCCAGATCCATGGCTTGAGTAGCATAACGCATGTCAAAGACTTTACTCATAGCAGCCAAGAGATCGTCACAGTCGTACAACAAAGAGCTATTTGTTTCCAACAAAGGGTTAGCCCAAGCAGCAGCTGTGCCCCCTAAATGGGAAAGCACAAATGCTGCTTTTGTGGTTAGGTCAGGAAAAGATGTAGGACGGCAAAGAAAATGGAGTCGGCACTGATTAACGAAGGTTCTATAGGTTTTGGGATCACCAGTGAACCGTTCCGGAGGGGCCAAGGGAAACTGAGTGGGCATAACCACATTAATAGTTTCCTGTGGGGGTGTCATAGTCCCAGATCCAGATGCAGTGGCCATTGGAACCTGTGCTCCCTGAGGACTACCGTGCATGGCGTCTTGCATAACGTCCATACGATGCCGTAACATGTCCTGTGCCGTAACCATTTCATTTCTCAAATCGCTGATCAACTGAGTCAAAACAGCTAAAGGATCCGTACCCTCCATGGCTTCTGATTCTGTCAGAAAGCACCAAAGTATTAACTGAAAAGGATACGGTACTCAAAAGGATACAGGTGGTAGGGTCTTCCGGATCCCTGTTCACGCGTTTTGATAGTTGTGAAGTCAAGTTAAGACCTTCCAAATGATACAACTCTCTGACTGGTAAAACAGGCAGAGTGATGGATCACTGGAAAGGGCGTGGGTAAGGTATAGGAAGTCAGCCTAGAACAAAATAAAGTATCATGAATAACTGCCCCAACCTGGGTATGATGGAATAGAAAATGTCATGAATGCACACACTGACCTTGAGTCTAGGGCAGATGAATCCAGCAGAGTCTCTTGAGGAATCCAAGGTAGAACAAACGACAAGGAAGGGAAGATTAGTAAGGGAGACTTATCCCGAACGGAACGAGGCTCACGCTAGATACCGGGTTGATGCACCACAGGATAGCGTCCAAAGTACTGCTCACTGTCACCTTCCAATTATCCTTGAAAAGCTTCCTTCCCACGTAGAGTAAAGTATAGAAATGAATCAATCCCCCTGTTAATATCACAGGTGCAGGAGTTGGAAATAGCGCTCCTTTTAAGGTATAAACAAGTACACGCGGTTCTGTACAGCCGCGAAGAAAAGAGCGTGTGCGTGTGGATTTACACGCGATTAGGATTCACGCAGTCCAGGCCAGCCGTACTTGAAGATAGCGTGAGCGTGTGGATTTACACGCGAGCAGGATTCACGCAGTCCAGGCCAGCAGCGCTTGAAGATAGTGTGCGCGTGTGGATTTACACGCGAGCAGGATTCACGCAGTCCAGGCCAGCAGCGCTTGAAGATAGCGTGCGCGTGTGGATTTACACGCGAACAGGATTCACGCAGCCCAGACCAGCAGCGCTTGAAGATAGCGTGCGTGTGTAGATTTACACGCGAGCAGGATTCACGCAGTCCAGGCCAGCAGCGCTAAAAGATAGTGTGCGCGTGTGGATTTACACGCGAGCAGGATTCACACAGTCCAGGCCAGCAGCGCTTGAAGATAGCGTGCGCGTGTGGATTTACACGCGAACAGGATTCACGCAGCCCAGGCCAGCCGCGTTTGAAGACAACGTGCGCATGTGGATTTACACGCGAGCAGGATTCACGCAGCCCAGGCCAGCCGCGTTTGAAGACAACGTGCGCGTGTGGATTTACACGCAACCAAACAGCTCCAGGAATCAGCGTGTGGCGGAAAACACGCTATAGAAGGCCCAAAAAGTAGCTGTAGTAACCTGCAAGGATGAAGACCGGAGGATTAGCTACACAACGCCAAATGATTCGATCAGAAGCAGCGAGTGAAGTTTCCACGCTGCTTAAATACGTAATGCCGTAGTTCACGTGACGAAGCAGAATACACGTGGTTAGCGACGTGAAAAGTGCAAACGTCGTTTTCCCGGCAACGTATTGAACAACCGCCATTTGGAATAGAACGGTCTAGCTGTTCTACGAGCGTAGGAGGTAGGACCACGTCCAGCATGCATGACATTAAGTAAGGGAAATTAGCCATTTTATGAGAATTCTCCCTAACACCTCCTCCTCGTGTTTTATCTCTGTCCTGTCTGAGTATGGTGTAACCGTCAGGGACAGCTAACAAAAGCAGTGGTCCTGCCGCATCATGTAGCCAGGATTCAGAGATGGCAAGGAAGTCCAAATTGTCTGCCAGTATTAGGTCAGAAATGTCTGTTGCATGGGCAACCAGTGACCTCGCGTTTATAAGGGCTCCTTTGAGTTGGTGGGCCTCTGTAGAAGCTATGGGCTGAGTGGGCGTAGGCGGTATCAAGTCAGCTATCTTAGGTTTATGCCTGGCATGCTGCTTAGTCATGGCATATGGGTGAGGCGGGATAGTGACGTGGTTGGTATTGTTGAGCTTTAGGCAGGTTTGGAGGTTTGTTTTCTTGTTTGATGAGGGCAGTGATCTTGTGAGGGGTTCATAGAGTTAATATAGTCTAGCGCAGAGTCTAGATTTTCTGGATTTCAAGGTGCACGGGTTACTTGCAAGAGTACTGGATGCGGCCAAGTAGCTAGGTAGGCAATTGATGGGAAGGCTAAATACTGTCATTTTGGTCAGGTTAGGTGGGGCTTGTGCATCAAAGGGAGCGATCCAGTCGCAGTACACTAGGAGACTAGTTATGCATAGTATGCTGATAATGTAGAGGTTATTAGTATTAGCATACATGTTGTGGCCAGAGATTTAATTATGGCTATGGCACTATGAAGGCACACAGTAGATAGTGGGCAAGTTCAGAGACACACAGTAAACAATGTGCTAGTTCAGAGGCACACCGTAAACAATGGGCTAATTCAAAGGTCCCAGAATAGGCGCCTCAACAATTCAGGCAGATTAGACAGTAAACAATGGGCTAGTTCAGAGGCACACAGTAAGCAATGGGCTAATTCAGAGGCCCACAGTAAGCAATGGGCTAGTTCAGAGGCACCCAGTAAACAATAGGCTAGTTCAGAGGCACACAGTAAAAAATGGGCTAGTTCAAAGGCACACAGTAATCAATGGGCTAGTTCAGAGGCACACAGTCCCAGAGTAGGCACTTCAACAACTCAGGCTGATTGAGCGGCTAAAAGTGGGCAAGTGGGCAACTCTTACGTTTATGATATTGAATGTGCATATTTACAAAACCCAATCCGTTGCCACTGAAAGATTTCAGGGAGCTGTGTCTTATGCACATGGCCATCAAGAAGCATCATCATGAATGTGATATATCTATGCGACTAAGTTGTGGTGGATAAAATGGCTGTATTTCACATTGTTGGAAAATATGCGTATTCTAGGCAAAATGCACCCGATGAGTTCGTTTCGCCTGCAAAGATTTATTATTTCAGACTTTTCCCACCATGAATTTCTTAAAATTGTGTTTTTTCATGAATTTCTTTTTGTAAATTGCTGTGGGTCCCATAAAATCAAACAAAACATTGGGGAAAAAAAAATGTCCATGCAAATATAAATCCACCAAAAAATGTGGCAGAACAGAGTAGAAACTGGCACACCGCCCAAACAGAATTGGTGGCATATTTCTCCAATTTTGTTTCGTCAGTGGTAATTTGACCATCCCTAGCTGAGAGATGAATATCAGTATAGTTTTATATATAAACATGTACATAACATTTCACATCAGGTCCTAACCGTCTGCTCTCCACACTCCCCCCACATCCCCGCACCCCTTGCCCAGCCTACATTGCACACAATAGTTCCACCACCTCGCAACTCTATTACTTAGTGACCCCCCTTGCATCAGTCTCCTTCTGTACGGGTGTATTTTCCAAATCTATATTGCCCTTCTCAGAAGTGGCCAAATCCACTATCAACTGCCTCCAAGCATCCACCGCCCCATTGCCTTGTTCGGTGTTCCGACCCACTGCTTCTTGCCACACCACGGTCTCTGCATTTGCCCATTTATCAGGTCCGTCCACCACCCCTGCACTACTGGCCTCGTATGTGCCTTCGATCCCATCGCTATCCAGTGTTTTGCAAGTATATATACCAAATCCTTGAGCTTACTCACATGTCTCGCTCTTTTGAGCCTTGTGAAGCCCCCCAGCAGACAGGCTAGGGGGATCCAATAGCCAGGGTGATATTTGCCCTTGCTAATGCTTGGGCTACCTCTTCACAGAATCGTCTAATCTCTGTGCAGGCGCAAAACATGTGAACCAGATCTGCATTAATCTCTCCACACTTCATGACCTCCCTCTGATACATTATAACATTTCTCTATCATCTCGTCTGCAAGGGCGCACCGGCCTCTGGACATATGCGTCTCAGATTCCTTAGAAGGCAGGAATACGTGAGGTGTTGCCCTCGGTTCACCCCAGTGTCTTCTGTCAATTGCCCAAACTCCTTGGGTATCCCTTCTTTTAACACATCTCCCACCGTCGCCACTCGCTTTGGTTCCCAGTACCTCCTCACATTTATCCACAACTGCCTATCGAACCCCTTCTAGCACAATGAGTTGGATCTGTGTGGAATACAGTGTGGTGTTCCTCAGTAACTGGCAGGCCCTATGCCACAGTAGACACCCCAGCCTCAACAGCGAGGGCGGGCGAGTTCAACGAGGGTCGGTTATCCATATCACTTCTTTCAGAAGAAACGGAGCACTAACTGCCTGCAGTAACCGTGATTCTGGTGTTTGCTCCCAGACAGCTCTTTGGCCACAAATTGCAGCTGGCTAGCAACAAAATATACTTCAAAATTAGACACCTTTATTCCCCCCTGTTCATACAAGTTCTGAAGCTTCCACAGTGTTCCTCTCGCACCTCGAATTATACCACAGGAAGCTCCTACATATACCATTCAGCCTCTTGAAAAACGTCTTTGTTATTGCAAACAGGATATTTGCTAAATAGTGAAGGAGCCTCTGCAGCACCACCATCTTCAGCAATGCTGCATGCCCCATCAGGGACAACGGCAATCTGGCCCAGAAAGACACAGAGTTCTTGATCTTGTCTCCTGCTCTCACCATGTTCTGTGTGTGTTCTATGTGTCCTGTCATTTTTTCGAACGTGAAAGTTTCGAATGGCAAACTTTCACTATTTTTTTTGTCGAAATGCCATTCTTTCGAATGACAAGTTCTTTGAAAAAAAATTGAAAGTGCTGTCAACATGGGTTAGGGTTAGGGTTGGGGCTTGGGTTAGGGTTGGGGAGTGGGAGGGTGGCGTTGAGGTTGGGGGGCTGAGGGGGACCCACCCCAATATACACTAAAACCTTGAAACGTTACAGAGGCTGTCCAGTACTGAAATTACAGCACTGGACAGCTCCATGTACCGTTTCAAAGTTTTTGTGTATATTGGCATTTGAATTTTTTTTTTAGTAACTTTGAAATGTTACATGGAGCTGTCCAGTGCTGTAATTTCAGCAATGGACAGCTGCATTTAATGTTGCAAAGTTACAAAAAAAAGCATTGAAATGCTACTTTTAACATGTAAAAGTGCATTTCAATTGAAACCAGTCCTTGACTATTGTCGATGGATTGGTTTTCGAAAGAAATGCACTTTGCATGTTAAATATATGCTGTCACAGCTTTGTTTTTTGAAACTTTGTTTTCAAAACTTTTGTTTGTAGAAACTTTTTTGTGTCTACCTCATATTTGATTGGTAACACCTGCAAGATGTGCACGGGCCTCCAAGCATATACCTCCAAAGGGAACATGCTTGACTTCTGTGGGTTGATTGTTATGCCAGACAAGATCGCATAACGTTCCAGCAGGATGTATTGCAAATTTGTCTTGGGGTTCTGCAAGTACAGGAGCATGTCATGCACGTACAATGAACTCAAATCCGCACTCCCGGTGGGAATATGCCAACCTTCTCATATTCTTCCTGTAAGTAGACTGCTAATGGCTCCAACGCTAAAATGAAAAAATGAAAAGCCTCGGGGACCACAGGCATCCCTGCGTCGTGCCCTTGCATAACTGCCATTGTTCTGAGATGATTGTGCCCGTTTTGACCCTTGCGCATCAGTTCATTATACAGCAACTGCACCCACTTGAATGTACGTGGCTCCAATACCGAACCTCTCTAGCACCGCTAATAGCCAGGGAGTCAAACGCCTTGACTGCATCGAGTGACACCACTGCCAACGGTTGCGTATCTTTTTGCATACACATTATGTGGTGTAATCTTCTCAGATTATTTGTAATATTTCTGTGTGGGACATATCCCGTTTGGTCTGAATGTATAAGGTTGGCGATGGCTGGCTTAAGCCTGTTCGCCATTAAAGCTGTAAGTATCTTCCCATCTTGATTCAGTAATGAAAGGGGGTTTAAATGAGCCACAGTCTGTAACCGGCTTGTTTAGTTTAACGAGGGGAACAATTATCGACTCTCTCAAAGACCCGGGCAGCTTGCCCGTTTCCAGCGCTTCGTTCAGCATTGCTAGCAGTGGAGCTAGGACTTCCGCCCTATATTCATTATAGAATTCATTGGGAAGCCCATCCACTCCTGGGACTTTGCCAGTCGGTAGTTCCTTTATCACATACTCTAATTCTATGGTGATGGGGCTTTCTAACCTGTCTTTCTCCTCCACGTTTAGCTTGGGGAAACTGATCTAAAAAAATGCCTCCTCTATCTCTGACTACACTCTGAGGTTCCCCATACAGCTGCTTGTAATAATCATAAAAACATTTGCTCACCCCGTCCTGCATCTCGCACAATTCACGGTCCCCTGCCCCAATCGCTCTAATTGTCTCTGGCTTACTCTCATTTCTATAAAGCCAAGCTAGCAGGTGCCCCGGCTTGTCCCCTTCTCTCCACATATTTCCTGTACTCCAGTCTGCTTAGCCTGTTCCAGTGTTCTCGACTTTATTGCTGTAGGCGGGACACCTCCTTAGCCTCCTCTAGGGATCTATCTCTTGCTTGCTCTATGGCTTCTAGTATGTCTTCTTATTTTTTATTTATTTATTTAATTTAAATTTTTATAGCGCTCACACATCGAGGCGCTGGTACAGGGATTGTTTGTCTTTTTAGTTGCGTAGTTGTTTTTTTTTATTAGTTGCATATTTATAATGCGCTTAAATACCCATGAGATTCTAAGCGTGGACCCGGGGATCGAACCTGTGTTGCTTCGTGTCATCTTGTTTCCATGGCAGGCAAGTTGCCCTTGAGCTATCCTCCCATGACACGTTGCCACTGAGCTATCCTCCCGGGACACATTGCCACTGAGCTATCCTCCCCTCTGCTTTTTGTATGTCCAGTGTAATGACATCTTGCATCTCGCAATAGCCACCCCTCTCACCACTAGTTTAAAGGCCTCCCACAGTGTACCTGCAGATTCTGCACTGCCTATGTTGTGCTCGAAATATTCCTTCACTTCTTTCCTCAGGTGTTCCCAAAACCCTACATCCTTAAGTGCCTGAACCCTAAGTCTCCATGCCGGGATCCTCGCTCGGGGGAAAAGGAGCTGCCATGTAACCAGCAGAGGGGCATGGTCTGAGAGGACTCTTGCTTTATATTCAGCCTTTATGAACTCTCCCAGAGCTTCTTCTCCCGCAAATACATAATCTAACCTCGTATAGAGGTTCTAGGGAGCTGTATAATGAGATTATACTCTGCCCTGCGGGCACATTGTCCTCCATACATCGGCCAACTTAAATGTGTGTAATAGCATGTTCAGAGCTTTGGCTGAAGGCGCTGGATGAGTGAATTTGTCATCCGATCTATCCATTGCTGGGTCCCGCATACAGTTACAATCACCCCCCCATATCAACGCACTATCCCTGTACAAGCCTATTTTGGCGTATAGGGTATAGGGATCTAAAATAGGTTGCTGTGTAGTGATTTGAAGCATCCAAATTAATAACACATATTTCCCTATGTTCCACCATTCCCTGTTGTACTATCATTCTACCATCCTTATCCAGGAAGGTCTGAAGGACCTGTAATGGGACTGTCGGTACCACCCATATTAGGACCCCTCTGGCATATGCTAAATATGTTGAGCCCAAGGTCACACTCCCTCACTTCCGTGCCAAGATATATTTCCCTAGTAAGATGAGTTTCTTGCAGTAGAGCTATATCTATTTTCTGGTGTCTCAAATATGCCATTACCCTGTTTCTGTAAACGTAGCTGTTCAGGCCCCTGACATTCCACGTTGCTATTTTAAGCTCCCCATCCCGTCTAGTGGTTCCTGCTCTCATTCTCCACCCGTTGCATTCCCTAATCCACCCTTGTGCGTATCTGTAGGCCAACCCCCTCTAACTATCCCAACTCCTGTCCCACCCGCCAACAATTGCCCAGCTCCATATTAGGTGCTCAGGCATCCCGGCATCTCTTCCCTATCCCAGGCACCAGTGCCAGTGTTCGGGGTGCAGCAGGAGGATACGTAACTTCTAGTATCCTAACCTAATCTAATCTAATATGTGGTATAGGCTGATTCCTCCTCGTGTGGTCCTCGTGAGGCCCGACACCAGTGTTTCCTGCTTGTTAAACATTCTGTATCAGCATTTATAGCTTACTCTGTTACAAATGTGCTCAGCAATGTCTTATGGACGTATGTCCGCATAATTACGCATTGGTTAAGCGTTACCCGCCTGTTTGTCATTCTCGCCTTTCGGCTGATCATCCGCTTCATCCATCAGGTTCGCTTCATCCATCCATTTACCTGCCTCTTCTGGAGTCTCAAAGGAGATAGCTCGGCTTTTGTATAGGACTTTCAATTTGGCTGTGTACAGCAGCATGTACTTAATGTTCGCATCCCGCATCCCGCAACCTTCTCTTGACTGCCGTATAGTTCATCCTCTGTTTCCGCACCAGGAATGCATAGTCTGGGTATGCCGTAATATTTGTCAACCCTCTTCTGATCGTGCCGCCCTTGCAAAAACGTTTTAGGATTTTCTCTCTATCTTTATAGTTGAGTATCCAGGCTATTATCGGCTGGAGTTGAACTACGGGGTCAGCCTTTTTGTCAGAGCTCTGTGCGTTCGCTCCACTGTGAAGTCCTGTTTGAGGGCCCCCGTGCCTATTTCCTGCAGCAGCATAGTCTCAATAAAGTCTGTTGGAATTGTGCCCTCCTATACTTCCAGAAGCCCAATAATTTGCACATTATTCCTCCTCACCCGTCCTTCTGCCTCCTCCGCTCTGTTTTCAAGGTTCCGTATTTGTTGTTGTAACACAGAGACTTCCTTGGTATTCTCATTGCAGTTCTTCTTATTTAGTTGCACCTCCTTTTCCAAAGTGCCTGTGCGTTCTGCCAACAACCACACATCTTGTCTCAGGAGGTTTACATCAAAATTTATTGCGTCTAGCTTGAATTCTAATGAGGACTTTAAAGCTGCTATGGCTTCCAAAATGTTCTGATCTCCGCTCACGGGGGCTTCTGCCCCTTGGGTCACAGCGGTCGGCATCTTCACGCTTTCCAATGCTTGAGCAGGCTTAGCAAACAAATCTATGGAGGATTGTTTCCCTTTGGTTTTCTTGGCTTTGGATGACAGGACTGCCTTGAACAGTGTCACTGCGCTCTTCATCTTCTCAGCGGAACTGAGCACTATCTTGCCCTTGGGGGCAAGTGGCATGGATCTTTACTGCACTTCTTTGGGATTTCACTGGTGTTTCGTACCTGCGCCCCTGGTCTACAGTCTGTGCATGCTTACTTGTACATATACTCACACTGCCTGGGCCCTCTGCAGGTGCATTCTCTGTGTCTTCAATCCCAAAAAGGACCGTAATGTGCATCTCCCCCAGCTCGGGGCACCAGTTCTTCAGGGGAAGCTTGTTCCCGCATCCTCCAAGCAATGCTTCTCGTATTTGAACGGACCCCTTTGTTAACCTCACAAACCGCTACAGCTTGTACTCCCATGGCAGGGTTCAGTTACGTTGGCCGTCCTGCACCTCGCTTCTCAGTTCGGACCAGACCGCTTTGGGAACTTCATGAAGCGCAGTCTCGTACTCCAATGGCAGTGTTCATTTATGTTGGCCCACCCTCATTAGAAACAGCTTTATGTTACTGCAGATCGCTTCTCAGGCAGGGCCGGACCACCCTGGGAGTCTCATGAGGCTACATCTTGTACTCTGATGTCAGCGTTCACCTACATTGGCAGTACCACTTTGAAAATAGCTTGCGTTGCCGTGCCTCACTTGTCATGCAGGGCCAGACCACAGTGAAAACCTTGTGAAGCTACGTCGTGTACTCCGAAGGCAGCGTGCAATTACATTGGTCGGACCAAATTGAGAACAGCTTGAGTTGCTGTGCCTTACTTCTCAGGCAGGGCTGGACCACATTGGAAACCTCATGAATCTACGTCTTGTGCTCCAGTGGCAGCGTTCAGTTATGGTGGCCAGACCACATTGGAAACTGCTTTGTGTTGCTGTATCACGCTTCACCAGCAGAGCTGGGCCACATTGGAAGCTGTCCCGTTTCTTCCGTTTGCAGACTTCTGCATTAGCCCCTCTGGGTTTAGTACTCTGTGGGCAGGGTCCAAAATCCTCTCTTACGGCGCCTGTTGGCCCACACGGATGCAGCATTTATACAGTGCTCCGACCTGCCTTTGGTTGCCAATATTTCTCTGCTATGCTCCGTTCCATGCTGCTGCAATTGTTATCCAGTGCTGAATATTCTGCTTCAATTAGTGCGTTCCTGGCCCATGAACACTTTTTGTTGCATTGATCCGTGCCACTTTACTCTGACCCTCGCTCTGTATCTGTTCGTCACTGCCAGATCACCACCGCTTGCTGTAGCCATGCACCAGCTTTTCGCGAGGTCTGCGTTGCCATCAGCTACCAATGTTATTCTCCTGTTGATATTTCCCACGCGGCATGTGCACATCCCGTCCCTCATTAGTCGTGACCAACAGCTGATGCCTCTGTAGTGCTGCTCACCAGCCTGGGGACTGCGCTTCTTGTCCCTCTTCCAGGTAGCCAGCAAACGCACCATGTAGACTCTGATATTACCCAGGATTGTACAGGATCAGCAGGAGCTTGCGGAGTCACGTCCTACTGCATGGCCTTGTAGCCGCGCCTCCCCCGGATATCAGTATAGTTATTAAAGTTATAGTGTTATGTTATATCATATCACTGGGATTTATACTGTTCACTGCTGTCATTTGCATGGTCTCCAGGTCCTTTGGGAGATCTGAAAACAAGAGAGATGGTTTGAGTTAGTGGGGAGAGAAGGAAAATCGAAGTTGGCTTTACGGTTATGTTGGTACATGTAGGCCAGATGTTCACGGAGTTCTGCATGTGGGGCTGTTTCAAGCTGTTCTGTGTTCTGTGATCATAGCAGAGAGGCATTTCAGTCCATCGAGGAGCCTTGTGTGCCCTTAGAGCTGGAAGGCATTGGCAGACACTGTGACATGTAAGCTGGTTATAGAAATGTAGTGCTCTGTCATTTACTTTCTGTTGGAGGGATGTTACATTGATGCATGTAAGTGTATTTGTTGATTTGTATGTAGTGGATTCGAGCACAGATGTGGAGAATACTAGTGCAGGGAAGTTAGCTCAAGATATGGTGGGAGGCACAGTAGCAAAATCACAGTAGAGCACCCATTGCTGGAGATCAACAGGAAAGAACAACTTTTGGAATCCATGAAGCAAAACCTCAGCATGGTACAAATCAAGATGGACACTAGGGAGCGAAATTGTGGAATAGCATGGATCTCAAGGCAGGGGACCCCTGGGATCAAATCACTATATGGCATACATTACAGATGGACACAAAGGATCACAATCAGATTTTAGCACACACTGCAGAGAGATTTCAGAGGCAGAAATGAGTGTGGGACACCAAGGAGCAGGCATCACAGTATAGTACAGGTGAGGTTGGGACATCATGAAGGCACAAAAAGGTGTAACTCCAAGGGCAACAATACTACAGAGCATCAGGAGCAAAATCCCATATTCCCGTGGGTCACTAAAGTGCAAAATTATACTTTCGTGTATATTACAGTGAGACACCAACAAACAAAATCACTCTTTAACACATATTAGCGTGGAACAACCAGGTAGCAAAATCACTGGGCCTCATTACGAGTTTGGAGGTAGCCATGCCTTTTTTACTGGCATGGCTACCCCCAAACGTGGGTCCGGGTCCCGAAAAATGGGAATTACCGGGCCATTCCGACCTTTGCGGGCCCGGTAATTCCTATTCGCGGGACCCGGACCCGGTACGTCCCCATTCCCATTGAGCCTGTATAGGGCTCAATGGGAATGGGGAAGATGGGGAGCATGGTAACAAGGGTCACGTTAATAACGGGTCTGTTGCTACCATCCTGTTCTGCTAGCGGGTGCCGCTCTGCACATCTGGTCTGACCAGGCGCACAGAGCGGCCCCGCAAGCAGAACTCGTAATGTGGCGGTAGAGTGATAACGGCGCCGGCAGCACTAACGGCGCCATGATCACTCTACCGCCAGGGTCGTAATGAGGCCCACTGTGTAGCAGAAATTACGTTGGGACTTCATGGAACATCAGAGACAACACCCCCTGTTAAGTACTTTTCTAGGTGGGAAGCCAAGAGACAAAATTACATTTTGGCACATATTATGTTGGACAACAAGGGGAAACAATTACAGTGGCACATCAGGAAGCTAACTGCCAGTAAAGCACATATTAAGGCAAAGGTTACTTGGCACAAGCGAGAGCAAAATCACATTACAACACAAATTGGTATAGAGTCATCATACCGAACATAAAATAACAAATGAAAATATAACGAAATTAGAATGACGAAAAAATACCGAATTAAAAAAAAAATATATATATATACATATGTGGGTTTGAGAAAGGGGATACAATGGTTGGGGAGGGGGTTGGGGTAGGATTTACAAGAGAAAGAAACGGGGGCTTGCTGGTCGTTTTTTCCCCTATTAATTTGCTGTTTTCATTTGTTATTTATTCATTCGTATTCATGACATGGAACCCACAAATTAAGATGCACACCACAGAACATTCGAGTATGCCACACATTACAGTGGCACACCATGGGCAGGAATTGCAGCGGGACAACGGGGAGCTTAACCTGTCTTAAGGGAATCCGAATCATATCTAAGGTGCAGCAGTAGAGTTACAATAGTGTAAAGACTGCAACGCGGAGAGATCCACCATTCAATTTCATGGATGTGAACAAAAAGATACAGAGAGAGGTCAAGCTCTCTGGTCTCTGCATGTGGATGGATAATTAACATGAACATGTCACACATAGGCGTCTTCCACAGATCTGTGTGCATCACCGAACACAAAGGGCGGTGGGAGGAAAGGCTTGACCGTTTTGCATAGAAAACTGGTGACAGATACCTACATGATTGAGCACATGTTAACAGAAATAAGTGCTTCGTTTTCTCACGCCACAATGATGGGGAAATAAAGGTTTGTAAGAAGACAGAAAGACAATTTTTGGTTTAAATAATGTTTTTAGCCCTAAAAGACATTTCCAGAAGCATCACCAGATCTGGGAAAGAAACCACTGAAATACTATTTGGCAACAATGAAGTCCTTCAATATTATCCTAAAAGCCCAGAAGAGTTCCAGTTTTGGTGAGATTGCAATCTCGATTGCTACGTTGGGGTCATCCAGTCTTACAGCATGTCTTTCATGACGATCCCAGGTACGACGAGGAGTTAAGAACTTGTTGAGATCTGGAAAAGGGATAGATCGTTTGATTAGTTGTTGTGCGCCTGTTTCTACATTTGGTCTGAAATGTACAATGGCCCTCATTGCAAGTTTGCCAGTCCGGAATTAATGGTACCAGTAAAACCATACCGGCACCGTATTCCGGACCGGCAAACTACAAGTTCTGCTTGGAGCCAGTGTTTCCGTGGTCCCCATTCCCCTGGAGTCCTTTAGGACTCCAGGGGAATGGGGATTAACAGAATTGCCAGCGCCAGATTTACCAGACCACTAGGGTGGTAATGCCCCGGTAAATCCAGCAAATCCGGTGCTGGTAATTCACTACGGGTCTGGCGGCAGCCTGCCGGTTTTACCGGCACGGCTACTGCCAGACTCGTAATGAGGGCCAATGTATTTAAGGAGCCGCTGGAAAAGACCACTTTAGAGAAGTAGGATATTTACCAGTATTCGTGACAAAAGCATAAAACAACTGGCAAAGTGGTTTGATTAAGCAGTGGATTCAATCAAAATAAATGCATGGAGCAATGCTGAAACTACTGATATTTACACATAACTAAGGGCATTACCCATATTGAAGACCTTTATCCTCAAATTTAGGTTACCAACTACTGCATGGCAGGCACAAGATATTTCCTAATAGATATTGTAATTCTCTAAACCTATTAACCAATTTAAAGATTTGTTTTTGCAGTACGCTGTCTAATCTGAAATTGAATGCCACGAAGATATGGCAGACCACGTTCTTGACAACACAGTAATCCAGCCTAGGGTTTGGAATGCCACTTCCCGAACATTTAAGTGGTTAAACCAAGAACAATTTTTTCTGGGAATTCACTTAGTAAAAACGTGAGTTTTTACCTCCCTTTGTCTCACGTCAAATGTTACAGTATAACGTGTTTATTTATTTTTTATTTTGTTCCATTATATGAGGCGTGTTCTGCTTTTGCAGTGATATTTCTGGAGACCTGACAGATCGAAAGACCCAAATATTACCAATGCCGAATGAACATGGACCGTAGTAATATCACAATGGGTTTGATTTTTTAGTAAATTCGAGTGACCTATGGGAATTGTGACAAATTCCCCTGCCTGACTGTCAGGGTGGATGGTGCAACATTATGTGTTACTACTGACTTCTGCAATTGTATTCGCTCTCCCCTCTTGCTTCTTCACTCTTTTTTTGTTTTTATCAACTTTATTGATTTTACACAATTGTTCCTTTTTCTTCTGTTTCCTTGGGTTTGTATTTCCTTTGTGGATAACAGTTAACAGTTTTCTTCTTTAAGGCATTCTGCTAGGGCAGCTTCCAGGATCTTCACCGCTGCGATTGTCGAGCTAGTTTTCTTACCGCTTAGCAGGCGGAGCCACCAGGATTCTTCTTTTCTAAGCGAAAACGGTTAAAGAAGAGGTTTTAGGTAAGCTTTTCTTAGAGACACTGTTTCAGGGCACTTCATCAGCAGGTGTCTGGCCGATTCGGATTCGGTCGGGATCTTACATAGTCGACAGCTGCTTGATGAGGATTGACCTCTTAAAGCTCTGATTTCATTGGTCTGAAGAAGGTTTAGCTTGGCCCTTAGGAAAGTTTGTCTCAGGCGTTTGTCAGGAAAGTTTCTGAATACTTGTTCAATTTCGTTGAGTTTCTTGCTTTGTCTTGGGAGATGGGCCAGGAGTTTGTTTGAGGCGGCCTTGTCTTGAGTTTCTATCCAGTCCAGTTCACTTAGCTTTTTCTTAACTCTCATTGGATTTTGGCAGGTCCTCCTCATTGCAGCCTGGTTGCTCCAATTGAAGTTTTTTCTTGGCTGCCCAAGTTGAAAGCATCTTGCAACCGTCTGCGCCGATTTCTTCATTTATCACTAGTTTGTATTGCGGAGGTGTGTCTGGCATGATCACTTTTCTGTTTAGGGGCATTTTGTTCCAGTCCACTACTGCTTTTAACGATAGCAGCCCGAGTTCTCTCCTTATTGCTGGTAGTGATGTTGACTTTGGCAGACGGATCACTTCTCGCCAGAAATGACCTTCGAGTTTGTCCCACTGGCTTTGTGGTATTGTCGGGATAGCTTCTCTTCTGTACGTTAGGGACAGAATCACTTTTGTTTTATAGTATTTTATCACTGGCATAAGCGAGAATCATCCGTATTTTCTGTCCATTGCCTTAGTCTGGGCAGTGAGTTTCCTCGTTTTTTTCCATAGGTTGGCCTGCATGCTCAGCCCGTTGCCTGAGCTATCAATCATAACTCCGAGGTACTTGAGTTCTTTGACTTGTTCAATTTTAACAGAGTCAATTGTCCATTGATTCGATTTTCTTTTTGTTGACGAAGTTTTTTCGAGGACCATGATTTTGGTTTTTTCTTTGTTAATCTCAAGGTTATTTTCTGATATGTATCTTGCCAAGTTGGTGGGTTGGCGTTGAAGCCCGATTGGCAACTGATCAATCAGGGTGATGTCACCAGCGTAGAGGAGTCTAGGGACTCGGCCCCCTCCTATTTTAGGTGGAAATGTTCTCAGATCTTTGCAGGTGTCTTTATAGTCTCCCAAGAACGCTGTAAAAAGCGCTGGCGCCAAAGGGCAGCCTTGCTTGACTCCTCTGTTGGTAAAAATCTCTTCAGAGAGGGTGCCTTTCCGATTTAGCTTTACTCTTATCAAGGTTCTGGTGTGAAGAGAAATGATGGGATCTAGTATCTGGTGAGGAAAGTTCCATGTGTCTAATTTGGACCATAATAGGTCACGGTCGATCCTGTCAAAAGCCTGGGTTAAGTCAACGAAGGCCATGAAGATCTTTTTTGTTGAGATCATGAGTTACTTTCTATTATGCTTAGAAGCATTATGTTTGCTGTTGTCCCAATGTTCTTAGTGAAGCCCGCTTGGAAGGGGTCATTGCAGGTTGAGTGTATGGCCCAGAGTTGGAAGCTTTTTAGAAGAAATGAGCCGTAGATTTTCCCTATCGTGTCCAACAGGGTTATTGGGCGATAGTTGGAGGGGTTAGATCTGTTGCCCTTTTTGAAGATGGAGACGACTGTCGCCGCGGTCCAGGAACTGGGTATTGTCTTAGATAGGCTTATTTCTTTGAAGACAGTGCTGATGAAAGTGGCCCATATTTCTTGATGATTTTTCAATTCAATGTTCGTTATCCCGTCTGGGCCTGGGGCTCTAGATGGTTTTAGCTTTTGGTTCGCTCTTACTATGTCGGCTTTATCAGAAAAATCTTCCCAGGGCGTAGCGTCCGGAGGGTTGCATGCTTTAGGGTTTGGTGACAGATTCTGGAACAGGCTGTTGAAGTGATTAATCCATCTTTCTTCACTCACCGTGTTAGATGTTGAAGGATCTGTATTTTTGTCGCCCCCTTTTAGGAGGTCCCAGAATTCTCTGGAGTTTTTGTCATTGACCTTCCTTAACATCACCTCTGAGTCGTGTTGATATAAGGTTGCTCGATAGAATTTGATCCATCTTGCATATATCTTTCACTCCTCTTGGTATTGTTTCTTGATAGTTGGGGGTTTTGATTTGAGTGCTTGACGTTTCAGTTTGTGAAGAGCACGACTTTTCTCTGCCAAGAGTTTGTTGTATTGGTGCATTCTTTTATTTGGCGCTCCTTGGTTTTCGGATGGGCCCGCTTGGTATGCAATCAGTAGAGGTTGGTAGTCAATTTCAGTTCTTTTGGTGTTCTCAGAGTACAAGAGTTTATTCTTGTATGACGAAGACAGTTCCGAAATTCTTTCTTTTGTTAGGCGGAGACTGTTTCCTTGGTTGGTAACTTCCACCTCTTCATTCAGTGTAGGGTTAGGCAGTCTTTGGGAGGTCCACGTGATTTCCAGGATGGTATGGTCACTGGCTTTGGATCTTCTTACGTCAAACGATAGTACTAGGTTTAGCATTGCCTCAGAGGTGAATATGTAGTCGATAATGGCTTTTTGGTTGTTTCTTCCCCATGTTGGTGTGAGGGCTGCTTTTGGGGAGATTTGGTCTGCGTTTTAGAGGTGTCTTGAGTCCGTCAATTTTACCCATTTTTGGCCCCTAGAGTCCCCTCATCGCTTTCCGATGTTTATTGGGGAGGATGCTATTGTGGTCGGGCATGACACATATAGATCTCCGCATAAGATGATCATCATTATTTCTGAGTTAGCTTGAATGTCACCTATTTCAGATTCCACTGTCCGTAGGAATCTATCGTCCGTGGTCGCTTTGGGATTCCAGTAGACCGTTATTATGACCATGGAGGATTCCTGGGTCTTCTCATTAAATGGTTCCGTTCTGGTCCACTTGACCTGCACGGAGAGGTGGCTTTGAGAGAAGGATTGCTTTTTTTCAATTTCCATACCGCATCCCGATCAGACTGCAATTAATAGGCCAGCTGATGGGCGGCCTACCAAGCCTACTTCTGGCTGGCGCGATTTCGATTGCGTAGCCGTCCATTAATGACGCGGTTGTCAGCCAGGTCTCCTGGAGTGCTAGGATATCAAAGTCTCCCAGGTTAGTTTCTCCCTTTGTGGTCAGGTGTTTAAAACCCCTTGTGTTCCACGATCCCATTTTTACTGAGGCGGGTGTCAGTTTCGTTCTTTCTTGATTACTCAGAGCTTCTTGTTTTTTTTTCCTCACATCTGGTTGCTATTTGTTGGCCACAGAGTTTGCTGGTTTCGGTAGCCAGGCCCATAGTTGTTTTATTGGGGCAAAAGAAAGAGTGTTTCATTTAGCTTTTGTGTTTGGGGCTGGGTTGATGTTCGTTCCGGGTTTCTTTGTGGATATGGTTATCTTTTCTTGAGGCTGATCATTGCTGTCAGGATGTGTGTTTTTTCTGTTTGTTCTTTTGATTGAGGTTCATCGAACTTGGTTTGATGCCTTCGGCAGTGTAAGAAGCCAAGGTTCAAGTCTGACCTGGGTTAGATTGCCGTTTTTGTCCTGTGATGCGTTGTTTGGGCGCTTGCCGTTTTGTTCTCCGGGCCTTTGATGGACGAAGGAGTTTTGTCCAGGTATTCTGTTAAGAGGAACCCTTTTTTGAATAGGGTTTCAGTGTCTTCTTGGTCAGAGTTGTATTTGAAGATTCTGTTATATGTATGTACACCTTTGCCTTCCGTGCGTTGTGATAGGGTTAGTTGAGTGTGATATCATCCGGAGTTAGGCATTTAAGGTCAGTAGTATTTCTCAGGATCTTCATGATTTAGCCTCGGTTCAGGGTTAAGGATTCTGAGTTTTTGTCTGTTTGTTCTAGTTTGAGAATTTTACTTCTAGAAGATATCTTCAGTTGACCTCTGACGGTTCGGGGTTTATTGTGGTCACTTTCTACCTCTCTGCGGCTTTGTCTGGAGCTGTAGGGTGACTTGCGGTCTCTGATTGTGTGTTCCCTGAGCCTTTTTTGTGCCGGGGTAGCTTGCAAGTACGTCCTTTCGTTTTCACTTTGATGTCTGTAGTTACCCGGTTGTGATTGTTTTAGTTGAAGTGGTCCTTTTGGGAATCTTGTTTTGATCCATGGATTCGGAGTTGATGTTGTCGAGCTGTACTGTCTGTGTTTTTTTAGTAGAGGTTTCTTTCCTGGGGTTCTCAGGTTTGCTGGTTCACTTTTTCGTCCATCGTTGTTTGCCCCTGATTCGGGGGAGAGATGTAAGATGATGTTCATGGAGCTTTTGTCAGCCAAACCAAAAAATTGTTGGCTGTTCTCGGTGACTTTTAACGTGAATGGTGTGGTTGCACTGTAGGTTGTTGAATTGTTGTTTTCTGTAGATTGAATATAAAATGGTTTTGCTTCTGAGAATTTTCATTCTCGCGGGTGCCCGATTGCGAGCTTCCCGACTTTGTAGAGTTCTGTTTTGCTTGAGTGGACTTGGTAAGGCGGTCTTTCGAGAGGTCTCTTGTTTCCAGTGAGGGCCTAGGTTTGGTTGGGGAGTCGATGATAATGCAGGCCTCGTTGTTTGGGGTTAGGTTGCTGGGCTGTACTTTTTTTGAGCTTGCGGTTTTGTTCTTTCCTGTCGGTGTGCCTTGACGGATTCCAAAAGGTGTAGGACCTGAAGGGCAGTCTTTTTGAATTTGGGCACTTAGTCCTTGAGCCTATGGACCTTCTCGGCTGTTTCTTGCCTTGTCTTGTGGGGGCCTGAGGGGCGAGGGGCTTATGTGTGTTCCCTTTGTGTTGCTTTCCTTTCCGATGATGAAACCTTCTATGTAGATCAGTTTGGTATGCATCAGTGCTATGAGTGTTCTGTGATCTTTTAAGGTTTCGTTCAGGGACTCAAACAGTTTCTCGAAGGGGGCCAAGGCTATTGTGATAGCCGAAATTATTGTCATCATCTCGGGTTTTTTCATTGGAGTTTCTTTTGGAAACGAGTGGGCAAGGCCTGTAGTTCTAGCCGGTGTGCCATGAACTTGTTCGTGTAGAGACCTGTCGTTCAGCAGGTTTTGTGTGAGCCTAGTATCTCTTGTCAGGTGGGATTGGGAGGACCTTCTTGCGGCTCTTGGAGTTGTTGGGATCTGCCAATCACTGTCGAGCATGGGTCTGGGGTGTGAGGCCAGGAAATCTGATGCTTTATGGAAGTCTTCATGGTGAGACGGAGAGGTTGCAGTGAGGTCTCTGGGAACAGACGGTCTCGCATCTGCAGCCTCCTTTTGTTTCTCCCCAGAGGGGAGAAGGGTTTGTGGGAGATTTCTGGTCATTCTCCTGTGTGTGCAGGAGATGTTGATTTAGGGGTTAGAAGTTGAAAGTTAGTGTCCTGCGTGGCAGTGGCGTCGAGGTGTATGTTGTTGTTCAAGGCAAGCTCTTGAGTGGAGTTCTTGTTTGGCTCCTCCTCTGACGCTGTGTCGAGCCCTGTGTTATTGAGTTGGGGTGTTGCGGGAAAGCTGGATTTAAGGGCTGTCTTCCGTGTTTTTGTAACTGGAGACAAATCTGTTAGGGCTTCTAAGATTTCGTCATCAGTTAGTTCAGTTAGTACATCGTGCTTTCTTATGCCTTGTCTCGCGAAACGATCCTTGAAGGAGTTACAGAGGGTTGTTTTCGATTGTGCTCCCTTTGTGAGTGCCTGAGTCCTCTTTTTTGTTTGCGCTGGTCTCCGGCCAATGTAGTTGTTAGTTTTCTTTGGGTATGTTTTTTTGCTGTTAGGTTCTCCATTGGAGGCCAGTGGGGCCATGCTGCCAGCTTTTGCAGTTTGGATTCCCCAATTTTTCTTTTTCAGGCATGTGGGCTGTAAGTTGTAGATATTTTTTCATTCGTCCGTGGTTGAGTCTAGGCTGGGAGCTGCACTCCGGGCGTCATCGCCCTTAGAGGGAGACAGCTGCAGTACTGGTTCAGCCATTGGAAGGGCTCGAGAGTGCTGCGAGTCATCGTCAGTGCCTGGATTTCTCGCCGCCAGGTCTTGCGGGCGGGGCTCAGGGAGGTCCGTGTTGCCGTCCTTCCATGGAGCGTGGATTTGGGCCATGATTTCAAGCGGTGCTGCACTCGCTGCCGGGGCCTGAGAGCCTCTCGGTCACAGGGAGGGCCTGGCAGAGGTGTGGGTCCTCTGGGCCCATCGGTCATGGTCGTGGACGTGCCCAACGAGGCCTGAAGCCCCCGAGGATCCTTGGGTGAGGGTTCCATGTCTGCAGCAAGTAGGATTTCCTGTGTGTCGTGTAAGTGGGCTTTGCCACTTGGTTTGCTTAGCAAAACTTCGCCGGCCCGAGTTCAGGGGCTCTCTTTGGTTTGGGCAAGTCCTTTGCAGTCCGTCCTCTGACCGGCAGCACTGGGCTGCCCCCAACAGAGGGCTCGAGCCGAATGGTCAGGGCGGCCCTGGATTCATTTTCTTTGCTGCCAGTGCGGAAGTCATTTTGCGAATCTTGAAGGCTCATTGTGAAGTCTGTGGCAGCTTCTCCTCTTGCTGCTGATAATGTGCATTGAGTTGGTGGTTGTTCTGCCAATAGTTGCGTATCCTTCTTGGAAGTTTTTTGGTGAGTTTGAGCCAGTTTTGCAGGCTGGAATTGTATGCCTGCGATGTTGATAGCGTTGTTTCCTGGCAGCGTAGGGTTTGTTGCAGGGAGACCTGGTGGCCTAGGCTTGGCAAATTGCTTTGCAGTTACCGAGGGACATGAAGACTGCTGTGTTTGGTGTGAGCTTCTCAAACACCTTTTCTCGTCGTCTTCACCCTCATGTGCAGTTTTCCCCGACTGGGCATGTTGTAAGTCGTGTTCTGAGGCCATCTCCTTTGCAGTCCTAACAAGGACTGCAAAGACTGCTCTACCTCTGCTCTAGCTCCATGACCGGTCTGCGGTGTGAGAAGGGCTTTTATGGGTCCTCCCACAAAAGAAAGGTAATGGTAGAGAGACTGGAGCACAGAGGCAGTGTTCACCGCAAAGACTGCTCTACCTCTGCTCTAGCTCAGCCTCTGCACTCTTTTTGAATGCTTACTCTCTGTTCTCTCCTCCTCTCCCTTTCTCCCTTTTCCTATCTCCTCCCCTCCTCCCTTACTTTCTTCTATGCACTTACTTTATCAGAATTGTCCCTGGACCTAGTATGATAGCGACCTCGTCTGTCTCCTCCTCCCTCCCCTTACTTGTCCCCCCCCAGCACTATCTGAAATGTCGTCAGGCCTAGTACGATAGTCGCTTGTTCCTCCCCTCCCTTTCCGTACTCCTCTCCCTCACCTTTTGTTTTTCTCTGGCTCTACCAGAAATGTTGTCAGGCCTAGTACGGTAGTTGCCTGTCTTTTTGCATTTCCTTCCCACACTCCTGCTCCCTTCCTTATCTATGTCTTAGCTCTTGCACTATCTGAAATGTCATCAGGCCGAGTACGATTGTTAATTTCACATCCTTACTGTTCATGGCCTGTAAGAATGTCATTGTGCTTCAATTAGTGCGTTCCTGGCCCATGAACACTTTTTGTTGCATTGATCCGTGCCACTTTACTCTGACCCTCGCTCTGTATCTGTTCGTCACTGCCAGATCACCACCGCTTGCTGTAGCCATGCACCAGCTTTTCGCGAGGTCTGCGTTGCCATCAGCTACCAATGTTATTCTCCTGTTGATATTTCCCACGCGGCATGTGCACATCCCGTCCCTCATTAGTCGTGACCAACAGCTGATGCCTCTGTAGTGCTGCTCACCAGCCTGGGGACTGCGCTTCTTGTCCCTCTTCCAGGTAGCCAGCAAACGCACCATGTAGACTCTGATATTACCCAGGATTGTACAGGATCAGCAGGAGCTTGCGGAGTCACGTCCTACTGCATGGCCTTGTAGCCGCGCCTCCCCCGGATATCAGTATAGTTATTAAAGTTATAGTGTTATGTTATATCATATCACTGGGATTTATACTGTTCACTGCTGTCATTTGCATGGTCTCCAGGTCCTTTGGGAGATCTGAAAACAAGAGAGATGGTTTGAGTTAGTGGGGAGAGAAGGAAAATCGAAGTTGGCTTTACGGTTATGTTGGTACATGTAGGCCAGATGTTCACGGAGTTCTGCATGTGGGGCTGTTTCAAGCTGTTCTGTGTTCTGTGATCATAGCAGAGAGGCATTTCAGTCCATCGAGGAGCCTTGTGTGCCCTTAGAGCTGGAAGGCATTGGCAGACACTGTGACATGTAAGCTGGTTATAGAAATGTAGTGCTCTGTCATTTACTTTCTGTTGGAGGGATGTTACATTGATGCATGTAAGTGTATTTGTTGATTTGTATGTAGTGGATTCGAGCACAGATGTGGAGAATACTAGTGCAGGGAAGTTAGCTCAAGATATGGTGGGAGGCACAGTAGCAAAATCACAGTAGAGCACCCATTGCTGGAGATCAACAGGAAAGAACAACTTTTGGAATCCATGAAGCAAAACCTCAGCATGGTACAAATCAAGATGGACACTAGGGAGCGAAATTGTGGAATAGCATGGATCTCAAGGCAGGGGACCCCTGGGATCAAATCACTATATGGCATACATTACAGATGGACACAAAGGATCACAATCAGATTTTAGCACACACTGCAGAGAGATTTCAGAGGCAGAAATGAGTGTGGGACACCAAGGAGCAGGCATCACAGTATAGTACAGGTGAGGTTGGGACATCATGAAGGCACAAAAAGGTGTAACTCCAAGGGCAACAATACTACAGAGCATCAGGAGCAAAATCCCATATTCCCGTGGGTCACTAAAGTGCAAAATTATACTTTCGTGTATATTACAGTGAGACACCAACAAACAAAATCACTCTTTAACACATATTAGCGTGGAACAACCAGGTAGCAAAATCACTGGGCCTCATTACGAGTTTGGAGGTAGCCATGCCTTTTTTACTGGCATGGCTACCCCCAAACGTGGGTCCGGGTCCCGAAAAATGGGAATTACCGGGCCATTCCGACCTTTGCGGGCCCGGTAATTCCTATTCGCGGGACCCGGACCCGGTACGTCCCCATTCCCATTGAGCCTGTATAGGGCTCAATGGGAATGGGGAAGATGGGGAGCATGGTAACAAGGGTCACGTTAATAACGGGTCTGTTGCTACCATCCTGTTCTGCTAGCGGGTGCCGCTCTGCACATCTGGTCTGACCAGGCGCACAGAGCGGCCCCGCAAGCAGAACTCGTAATGTGGCGGTAGAGTGATAACGGCGCCGGCAGCACTAACGGCGCCATGATCACTCTACCGCCAGGGTCGTAATGAGGCCCACTGTGTAGCAGAAATTACGTTGGGACTTCATGGAACATCAGAGACAACACCCCCTGTTAAGTACTTTTCTAGGTGGGAAGCCAAGAGACAAAATTACATTTTGGCACATATTATGTTGGACAACAAGGGGAAACAATTACAGTGGCACATCAGGAAGCTAACTGCCAGTAAAGCACATATTAAGGCAAAGGTTACTTGGCACAAGCGAGAGCAAAATCACATTACAACACAAATTGGTATAGAGTCATCATACCGAACATAAAATAACAAATGAAAATATAACGAAATTAGAATGACGAAAAAATACCGAATTAAAAAAAAAATATATATATATACATATGTGGGTTTGAGAAAGGGGATACAATGGTTGGGGAGGGGGTTGGGGTAGGATTTACAAGAGAAAGAAACGGGGGCTTGCTGGTCGTTTTTTCCCCTATTAATTTGCTGTTTTCATTTGTTATTTATTCATTCGTATTCATGACATGGAACCCACAAATTAAGATGCACACCACAGAACATTCGAGTATGCCACACATTACAGTGGCACACCATGGGCAGGAATTGCAGCGGGACAACGGGGAGCTTAACCTGTCTTAAGGGAATCCGAATCATATCTAAGGTGCAGCAGTAGAGTTACAATAGTGTAAAGACTGCAACGCGGAGAGATCCACCATTCAATTTCATGGATGTGAACAAAAAGATACAGAGAGAGGTCAAGCTCTCTGGTCTCTGCATGTGGATGGATAATTAACATGAACATGTCACACATAGGCGTCTTCCACAGATCTGTGTGCATCACCGAACACAAAGGGCGGTGGGAGGAAAGGCTTGACCGTTTTGCATAGAAAACTGGTGACAGATACCTACATGATTGAGCACATGTTAACAGAAATAAGTGCTTCGTTTTCTCACGCCACAATGATGGGGAAATAAAGGTTTGTAAGAAGACAGAAAGACAATTTTTGGTTTAAATAATGTTTTTAGCCCTAAAAGACATTTCCAGAAGCATCACCAGATCTGGGAAAGAAACCACTGAAATACTATTTGGCAACAATGAAGTCCTTCAATATTATCCTAAAAGCCCAGAAGAGTTCCAGTTTTGGTGAGATTGCAATCTCGATTGCTACGTTGGGGTCATCCAGTCTTACAGCATGTCTTTCATGACGATCCCAGGTACGACGAGGAGTTAAGAACTTGTTGAGATCTGGAAAAGGGATAGATCGTTTGATTAGTTGTTGTGCGCCTGTTTCTACATTTGGTCTGAAATGTACAATGGCCCTCATTGCAAGTTTGCCAGTCCGGAATTAATGGTACCAGTAAAACCATACCGGCACCGTATTCCGGACCGGCAAACTACAAGTTCTGCTTGGAGCCAGTGTTTCCGTGGTCCCCATTCCCCTGGAGTCCTTTAGGACTCCAGGGGAATGGGGATTAACAGAATTGCCAGCGCCAGATTTACCAGACCACTAGGGTGGTAATGCCCCGGTAAATCCAGCAAATCCGGTGCTGGTAATTCACTACGGGTCTGGCGGCAGCCTGCCGGTTTTACCGGCACGGCTACTGCCAGACTCGTAATGAGGGCCAATGTATTTAAGGAGCCGCTGGAAAAGACCACTTTAGAGAAGTAGGATATTTACCAGTATTCGTGACAAAAGCATAAAACAACTGGCAAAGTGGTTTGATTAAGCAGTGGATTCAATCAAAATAAATGCATGGAGCAATGCTGAAACTACTGATATTTACACATAACTAAGGGCATTACCCATATTGAAGACCTTTATCCTCAAATTTAGGTTACCAACTACTGCATGGCAGGCACAAGATATTTCCTAATAGATATTGTAATTCTCTAAACCTATTAACCAATTTAAAGATTTGTTTTTGCAGTACGCTGTCTAATCTGAAATTGAATGCCACGAAGATATGGCAGACCACGTTCTTGACAACACAGTAATCCAGCCTAGGGTTTGGAATGCCACTTCCCGAACATTTAAGTGGTTAAACCAAGAACAATTTTTTCTGGGAATTCACTTAGTAAAAACGTGAGTTTTTACCTCCCTTTGTCTCACGTCAAATGTTACAGTATAACGTGTTTATTTATTTTTTATTTTGTTCCATTATATGAGGCGTGTTCTGCTTTTGCAGTGATATTTCTGGAGACCTGACAGATCGAAAGACCCAAATATTACCAATGCCGAATGAACATGGACCGTAGTAATATCACAATGGGTTTGATTTTTTAGTAAATTCGAGTGACCTATGGGAATTGTGACAAATTCCCCTGCCTGACTGTCAGGGTGGATGGTGCAACATTATGTGTTACTACTGACTTCTGCAATTGTATTCGCTCTCCCCTCTTGCTTCTTCACTCTTTTTTTGTTTTTATCAACTTTATTGATTTTACACAATTGTTCCTTTTTCTTCTGTTTCCTTGGGTTTGTATTTCCTTTGTGGATAACAGTTAACAGTTTTCTTCTTTAAGGCATTCTGCTAGGGCAGCTTCCAGGATCTTCACCGCTGCGATTGTCGAGCTAGTTTTCTTACCGCTTAGCAGGCGGAGCCACCAGGATTCTTCTTTTCTAAGCGAAAACGGTTAAAGAAGAGGTTTTAGGTAAGCTTTTCTTAGAGACACTGTTTCAGGGCACTTCATCAGCAGGTGTCTGGCCGATTCGGATTCGGTCGGGATCTTACATAGTCGACAGCTGCTTGATGAGGATTGACCTCTTAAAGCTCTGATTTCATTGGTCTGAAGAAGGTTTAGCTTGGCCCTTAGGAAAGTTTGTCTCAGGCGTTTGTCAGGAAAGTTTCTGAATACTTGTTCAATTTCGTTGAGTTTCTTGCTTTGTCTTGGGAGATGGGCCAGGAGTTTGTTTGAGGCGGCCTTGTCTTGAGTTTCTATCCAGTCCAGTTCACTTAGCTTTTTCTTAACTCTCATTGGATTTTGGCAGGTCCTCCTCATTGCAGCCTGGTTGCTCCAATTGAAGTTTTTTCTTGGCTGCCCAAGTTGAAAGCATCTTGCAACCGTCTGCGCCGATTTCTTCATTTATCACTAGTTTGTATTGCGGAGGTGTGTCTGGCATGATCACTTTTCTGTTTAGGGGCATTTTGTTCCAGTCCACTACTGCTTTTAACGATAGCAGCCCGAGTTCTCTCCTTATTGCTGGTAGTGATGTTGACTTTGGCAGACGGATCACTTCTCGCCAGAAATGACCTTCGAGTTTGTCCCACTGGCTTTGTGGTATTGTCGGGATAGCTTCTCTTCTGTACGTTAGGGACAGAATCACTTTTGTTTTATAGTATTTTATCACTGGCATAAGCGAGAATCATCCGTATTTTCTGTCCATTGCCTTAGTCTGGGCAGTGAGTTTCCTCGTTTTTTTCCATAGGTTGGCCTGCATGCTCAGCCCGTTGCCTGAGCTATCAATCATAACTCCGAGGTACTTGAGTTCTTTGACTTGTTCAATTTTAACAGAGTCAATTGTCCATTGATTCGATTTTCTTTTTGTTGACGAAGTTTTTTCGAGGACCATGATTTTGGTTTTTTCTTTGTTAATCTCAAGGTTATTTTCTGATATGTATCTTGCCAAGTTGGTGGGTTGGCGTTGAAGCCCGATTGGCAACTGATCAATCAGGGTGATGTCACCAGCGTAGAGGAGTCTAGGGACTCGGCCCCCTCCTATTTTAGGTGGAAATGTTCTCAGATCTTTGCAGGTGTCTTTATAGTCTCCCAAGAACGCTGTAAAAAGCGCTGGCGCCAAAGGGCAGCCTTGCTTGACTCCTCTGTTGGTAAAAATCTCTTCAGAGAGGGTGCCTTTCCGATTTAGCTTTACTCTTATCAAGGTTCTGGTGTGAAGAGAAATGATGGGATCTAGTATCTGGTGAGGAAAGTTCCATGTGTCTAATTTGGACCATAATAGGTCACGGTCGATCCTGTCAAAAGCCTGGGTTAAGTCAACGAAGGCCATGAAGATCTTTTTTGTTGAGATCATGAGTTACTTTCTATTATGCTTAGAAGCATTATGTTTGCTGTTGTCCCAATGTTCTTAGTGAAGCCCGCTTGGAAGGGGTCATTGCAGGTTGAGTGTATGGCCCAGAGTTGGAAGCTTTTTAGAAGAAATGAGCCGTAGATTTTCCCTATCGTGTCCAACAGGGTTATTGGGCGATAGTTGGAGGGGTTAGATCTGTTGCCCTTTTTGAAGATGGAGACGACTGTCGCCGCGGTCCAGGAACTGGGTATTGTCTTAGATAGGCTTATTTCTTTGAAGACAGTGCTGATGAAAGTGGCCCATATTTCTTGATGATTTTTCAATTCAATGTTCGTTATCCCGTCTGGGCCTGGGGCTCTAGATGGTTTTAGCTTTTGGTTCGCTCTTACTATGTCGGCTTTATCAGAAAAATCTTCCCAGGGCGTAGCGTCCGGAGGGTTGCATGCTTTAGGGTTTGGTGACAGATTCTGGAACAGGCTGTTGAAGTGATTAATCCATCTTTCTTCACTCACCGTGTTAGATGTTGAAGGATCTGTATTTTTGTCGCCCCCTTTTAGGAGGTCCCAGAATTCTCTGGAGTTTTTGTCATTGACCTTCCTTAACATCACCTCTGAGTCGTGTTGATATAAGGTTGCTCGATAGAATTTGATCCATCTTGCATATATCTTTCACTCCTCTTGGTATTGTTTCTTGATAGTTGGGGGTTTTGATTTGAGTGCTTGACGTTTCAGTTTGTGAAGAGCACGACTTTTCTCTGCCAAGAGTTTGTTGTATTGGTGCATTCTTTTATTTGGCGCTCCTTGGTTTTCGGATGGGCCCGCTTGGTATGCAATCAGTAGAGGTTGGTAGTCAATTTCAGTTCTTTTGGTGTTCTCAGAGTACAAGAGTTTATTCTTGTATGACGAAGACAGTTCCGAAATTCTTTCTTTTGTTAGGCGGAGACTGTTTCCTTGGTTGGTAACTTCCACCTCTTCATTCAGTGTAGGGTTAGGCAGTCTTTGGGAGGTCCACGTGATTTCCAGGATGGTATGGTCACTGGCTTTGGATCTTCTTACGTCAAACGATAGTACTAGGTTTAGCATTGCCTCAGAGGTGAATATGTAGTCGATAATGGCTTTTTGGTTGTTTCTTCCCCATGTTGGTGTGAGGGCTGCTTTTGGGGAGATTTGGTCTGCGTTTTAGAGGTGTCTTGAGTCCGTCAATTTTACCCATTTTTGGCCCCTAGAGTCCCCTCATCGCTTTCCGATGTTTATTGGGGAGGATGCTATTGTGGTCGGGCATGACACATATAGATCTCCGCATAAGATGATCATCATTATTTCTGAGTTAGCTTGAATGTCACCTATTTCAGATTCCACTGTCCGTAGGAATCTATCGTCCGTGGTCGCTTTGGGATTCCAGTAGACCGTTATTATGACCATGGAGGATTCCTGGGTCTTCTCATTAAATGGTTCCGTTCTGGTCCACTTGACCTGCACGGAGAGGTGGCTTTGAGAGAAGGATTGCTTTTTTTCAATTTCCATACCGCATCCCGATCAGACTGCAATTAATAGGCCAGCTGATGGGCGGCCTACCAAGCCTACTTCTGGCTGGCGCGATTTCGATTGCGTAGCCGTCCATTAATGACGCGGTTGTCAGCCAGGTCTCCTGGAGTGCTAGGATATCAAAGTCTCCCAGGTTAGTTTCTCCCTTTGTGGTCAGGTGTTTAAAACCCCTTGTGTTCCACGATCCCATTTTTACTGAGGCGGGTGTCAGTTTCGTTCTTTCTTGATTACTCAGAGCTTCTTGTTTTTTTTTCCTCACATCTGGTTGCTATTTGTTGGCCACAGAGTTTGCTGGTTTCGGTAGCCAGGCCCATAGTTGTTTTATTGGGGCAAAAGAAAGAGTGTTTCATTTAGCTTTTGTGTTTGGGGCTGGGTTGATGTTCGTTCCGGGTTTCTTTGTGGATATGGTTATCTTTTCTTGAGGCTGATCATTGCTGTCAGGATGTGTGTTTTTTCTGTTTGTTCTTTTGATTGAGGTTCATCGAACTTGGTTTGATGCCTTCGGCAGTGTAAGAAGCCAAGGTTCAAGTCTGACCTGGGTTAGATTGCCGTTTTTGTCCTGTGATGCGTTGTTTGGGCGCTTGCCGTTTTGTTCTCCGGGCCTTTGATGGACGAAGGAGTTTTGTCCAGGTATTCTGTTAAGAGGAACCCTTTTTTGAATAGGGTTTCAGTGTCTTCTTGGTCAGAGTTGTATTTGAAGATTCTGTTATATGTATGTACACCTTTGCCTTCCGTGCGTTGTGATAGGGTTAGTTGAGTGTGATATCATCCGGAGTTAGGCATTTAAGGTCAGTAGTATTTCTCAGGATCTTCATGATTTAGCCTCGGTTCAGGGTTAAGGATTCTGAGTTTTTGTCTGTTTGTTCTAGTTTGAGAATTTTACTTCTAGAAGATATCTTCAGTTGACCTCTGACGGTTCGGGGTTTATTGTGGTCACTTTCTACCTCTCTGCGGCTTTGTCTGGAGCTGTAGGGTGACTTGCGGTCTCTGATTGTGTGTTCCCTGAGCCTTTTTTGTGCCGGGGTAGCTTGCAAGTACGTCCTTTCGTTTTCACTTTGATGTCTGTAGTTACCCGGTTGTGATTGTTTTAGTTGAAGTGGTCCTTTTGGGAATCTTGTTTTGATCCATGGATTCGGAGTTGATGTTGTCGAGCTGTACTGTCTGTGTTTTTTTAGTAGAGGTTTCTTTCCTGGGGTTCTCAGGTTTGCTGGTTCACTTTTTCGTCCATCGTTGTTTGCCCCTGATTCGGGGGAGAGATGTAAGATGATGTTCATGGAGCTTTTGTCAGCCAAACCAAAAAATTGTTGGCTGTTCTCGGTGACTTTTAACGTGAATGGTGTGGTTGCACTGTAGGTTGTTGAATTGTTGTTTTCTGTAGATTGAATATAAAATGGTTTTGCTTCTGAGAATTTTCATTCTCGCGGGTGCCCGATTGCGAGCTTCCCGACTTTGTAGAGTTCTGTTTTGCTTGAGTGGACTTGGTAAGGCGGTCTTTCGAGAGGTCTCTTGTTTCCAGTGAGGGCCTAGGTTTGGTTGGGGAGTCGATGATAATGCAGGCCTCGTTGTTTGGGGTTAGGTTGCTGGGCTGTACTTTTTTTGAGCTTGCGGTTTTGTTCTTTCCTGTCGGTGTGCCTTGACGGATTCCAAAAGGTGTAGGACCTGAAGGGCAGTCTTTTTGAATTTGGGCACTTAGTCCTTGAGCCTATGGACCTTCTCGGCTGTTTCTTGCCTTGTCTTGTGGGGGCCTGAGGGGCGAGGGGCTTATGTGTGTTCCCTTTGTGTTGCTTTCCTTTCCGATGATGAAACCTTCTATGTAGATCAGTTTGGTATGCATCAGTGCTATGAGTGTTCTGTGATCTTTTAAGGTTTCGTTCAGGGACTCAAACAGTTTCTCGAAGGGGGCCAAGGCTATTGTGATAGCCGAAATTATTGTCATCATCTCGGGTTTTTTCATTGGAGTTTCTTTTGGAAACGAGTGGGCAAGGCCTGTAGTTCTAGCCGGTGTGCCATGAACTTGTTCGTGTAGAGACCTGTCGTTCAGCAGGTTTTGTGTGAGCCTAGTATCTCTTGTCAGGTGGGATTGGGAGGACCTTCTTGCGGCTCTTGGAGTTGTTGGGATCTGCCAATCACTGTCGAGCATGGGTCTGGGGTGTGAGGCCAGGAAATCTGATGCTTTATGGAAGTCTTCATGGTGAGACGGAGAGGTTGCAGTGAGGTCTCTGGGAACAGACGGTCTCGCATCTGCAGCCTCCTTTTGTTTCTCCCCAGAGGGGAGAAGGGTTTGTGGGAGATTTCTGGTCATTCTCCTGTGTGTGCAGGAGATGTTGATTTAGGGGTTAGAAGTTGAAAGTTAGTGTCCTGCGTGGCAGTGGCGTCGAGGTGTATGTTGTTGTTCAAGGCAAGCTCTTGAGTGGAGTTCTTGTTTGGCTCCTCCTCTGACGCTGTGTCGAGCCCTGTGTTATTGAGTTGGGGTGTTGCGGGAAAGCTGGATTTAAGGGCTGTCTTCCGTGTTTTTGTAACTGGAGACAAATCTGTTAGGGCTTCTAAGATTTCGTCATCAGTTAGTTCAGTTAGTACATCGTGCTTTCTTATGCCTTGTCTCGCGAAACGATCCTTGAAGGAGTTACAGAGGGTTGTTTTCGATTGTGCTCCCTTTGTGAGTGCCTGAGTCCTCTTTTTTGTTTGCGCTGGTCTCCGGCCAATGTAGTTGTTAGTTTTCTTTGGGTATGTTTTTTTGCTGTTAGGTTCTCCATTGGAGGCCAGTGGGGCCATGCTGCCAGCTTTTGCAGTTTGGATTCCCCAATTTTTCTTTTTCAGGCATGTGGGCTGTAAGTTGTAGATATTTTTTCATTCGTCCGTGGTTGAGTCTAGGCTGGGAGCTGCACTCCGGGCGTCATCGCCCTTAGAGGGAGACAGCTGCAGTACTGGTTCAGCCATTGGAAGGGCTCGAGAGTGCTGCGAGTCATCGTCAGTGCCTGGATTTCTCGCCGCCAGGTCTTGCGGGCGGGGCTCAGGGAGGTCCGTGTTGCCGTCCTTCCATGGAGCGTGGATTTGGGCCATGATTTCAAGCGGTGCTGCACTCGCTGCCGGGGCCTGAGAGCCTCTCGGTCACAGGGAGGGCCTGGCAGAGGTGTGGGTCCTCTGGGCCCATCGGTCATGGTCGTGGACGTGCCCAACGAGGCCTGAAGCCCCCGAGGATCCTTGGGTGAGGGTTCCATGTCTGCAGCAAGTAGGATTTCCTGTGTGTCGTGTAAGTGGGCTTTGCCACTTGGTTTGCTTAGCAAAACTTCGCCGGCCCGAGTTCAGGGGCTCTCTTTGGTTTGGGCAAGTCCTTTGCAGTCCGTCCTCTGACCGGCAGCACTGGGCTGCCCCCAACAGAGGGCTCGAGCCGAATGGTCAGGGCGGCCCTGGATTCATTTTCTTTGCTGCCAGTGCGGAAGTCATTTTGCGAATCTTGAAGGCTCATTGTGAAGTCTGTGGCAGCTTCTCCTCTTGCTGCTGATAATGTGCATTGAGTTGGTGGTTGTTCTGCCAATAGTTGCGTATCCTTCTTGGAAGTTTTTTGGTGAGTTTGAGCCAGTTTTGCAGGCTGGAATTGTATGCCTGCGATGTTGATAGCGTTGTTTCCTGGCAGCGTAGGGTTTGTTGCAGGGAGACCTGGTGGCCTAGGCTTGGCAAATTGCTTTGCAGTTACCGAGGGACATGAAGACTGCTGTGTTTGGTGTGAGCTTCTCAAACACCTTTTCTCGTCGTCTTCACCCTCATGTGCAGTTTTCCCCGACTGGGCATGTTGTAAGTCGTGTTCTGAGGCCATCTCCTTTGCAGTCCTAACAAGGACTGCAAAGACTGCTCTACCTCTGCTCTAGCTCCATGACCGGTCTGCGGTGTGAGAAGGGCTTTTATGGGTCCTCCCACAAAAGAAAGGTAATGGTAGAGAGACTGGAGCACAGAGGCAGTGTTCACCGCAAAGACTGCTCTACCTCTGCTCTAGCTCAGCCTCTGCACTCTTTTTGAATGCTTACTCTCTGTTCTCTCCTCCTCTCCCTTTCTCCCTTTTCCTATCTCCTCCCCTCCTCCCTTACTTTCTTCTATGCACTTACTTTATCAGAATTGTCCCTGGACCTAGTATGATAGCGACCTCGTCTGTCTCCTCCTCCCTCCCCTTACTTGTCCCCCCCCAGCACTATCTGAAATGTCGTCAGGCCTAGTACGATAGTCGCTTGTTCCTCCCCTCCCTTTCCGTACTCCTCTCCCTCACCTTTTGTTTTTCTCTGGCTCTACCAGAAATGTTGTCAGGCCTAGTACGGTAGTTGCCTGTCTTTTTGCATTTCCTTCCCACACTCCTGCTCCCTTCCTTATCTATGTCTTAGCTCTTGCACTATCTGAAATGTCATCAGGCCGAGTACGATTGTTAATTTCACATCCTTACTGTTCATGGCCTGTAAGAATGTCATTGTATTGTCCCTTGTTCCCTCCCTTCCCTTGAAGCGCTTTGAAACACATTGTGTATAGGCGCTATATAAATAGACTATCATATCATAGTCGGTCACCAAGTAGGCCAAGGGGCTCCACAAGCTCAGCGATACTGGTCAAGGAAGCACTGTGGCTAGGATCCACTAGCTACCTTAATATTGCAGTCATAGGGGGCAAGGGATTCCACATAAAAACACCAAGGACTGCTGTCCCTTTAAAGGGCCCAAGCACTATCCCCCTACAGAATCAATATGTTTCCTACCGGGGAATATGATTGTCAGGAACTGTCAATATTCCCTTCCATCACATATGCAAAGCATTGTATCAATAGATTAGTCACAATCAGCAGGAAAGGAAAAGCGAGTACCTGCTCAAATTGTCTCCTCCTGAGGGGCCAGCACCTGAGAAAAGCATTCCACACACCAACTGGCTGGTAATTAAGGGATGTGCCACAAAACCACATATCCTCAGCACAATCAATCCACTCCATGCTGGGTGTCTCAGAAAGTGAAGTCCAAAGGTCCAAGCCCATTTCCACACAAGTGAAATTGCTACCCTTGTTACTGAGCCTATTACCAGCCTGTCAAGATATGAAAGTGGCAACTTTATTCAGAAGAGTTTCGTTGTGTGGGTTTGAGGGATATCAGCTTAATATGCTCTGTGCCCTCTTCTACTCCATAGGTTTTGCTGTGTCACATGAGCCTGAAGAAACAGAGAATCGATTCCCCAAATCCGTGATAGTTCAGTCAAGACAGCTCTTTCACACAAAAACGGTGGCACTAGTTATTAGAGGAAACCTTTCCCAGGTTTAGAATTTTTTATTTTTTTTTTTTTTTTTCTTAATTGAAATTTTTGTTGAAACTCCTGTAGGAGTGCCCTATATGAGACACGTGTTTCGGCACAGCATGTTCCGCTTTCAAATCAGGGCAATATATGTTACATTGTCGCATATCCCTTTTTTATTCTTCTTCCTTCCATGTCATCATAAAAGTCTTGGTTTTATAGTCTTCCCTCTGCCGTACATCCTGGATTAAATCCTGCAGTTTTTGTGTGAAAGAGCTGTCTTGACTTTATTCAGAAGAGTGCGGCCATTTAAAGGTGGATCAGACTGGATGAGTGCAAAGTATTTGAGAGGGAATTGTACGGTCGGACTGAAAACAAAAGGTCCGACCGTACAAAAGTTTGAACCTTTGGTGGTAGCATTGTAGGTAAGTATAAACATTTTTTTAAAAGACTGCAGGGGTTGCAGGAGTGTCCCCCATAACACCCCGCTCACCGCTCACTATACTTTATAGTATAGTGAGCAGGGGTTGCGGTGGACACCCAGGCAGCTCCCGAAAAAAAAAGGAAAAAAAAGACCCTGTGGCGCCGGTTCCCGATCACAGAAGTGAAGTGAAAGGGAACTGGCGCCACAGGGACACAGCGCGACACAATAATAGGTAAGTGGGGTGTGGGTATTTTGGGAGTGTGCGTGGGGGTGTGTGGGTGGTGTGGGTATGTAGGGGTTTCTACGTGTGTTTGCATGGGAAATGTACAAACCTTTTGTGGTTTGAACATTTCCCATGCAAACTTTGCGGCCGCGGTAAAATCAACCGCAGTCGGATCACGTAGATCCATTGAGAGAGTTGGCGCAAAGTGGCAGGAGAAAGGAGAGGGATCATCAGGAGAGAGGAGGATGGTGAGCCTTATCAGGAACAGTGACAAAGAACATAAAATGAGAGGGGAAGAGGAATCAGTTAACAGGAGAAAGTGGGGAAGAACATCAGATGGAGGGTACAGCCGGGTGAGAGTTATGATAAGCAGATGTTAGGCAACGTCAGAAAAAGAGAGGAGGAGGATGAGAGTTGTGAGCGACAAATGGAGAGAGCATCGGAAAGAAAAAGGGAAAGGAGGTAGAGGAGGAGGAGGATCTTACTTCTGAGGAGGGCAGGTTAGGCCCTGACAATTGAGAGGCCACTAGGAGAGATATAGAGGAGAGTTTTGAAACTGACATGGAGAATTCTCAGACATGTAGGGGAATAAACACATGGTGTAGCATCAGGGAGATGCAGGTGAAGCAAGTGGACATCCAATGAAGGGGCACTCCTCCACCACCACCAGTTCCTCTAGTAGCAAATCTGCATCCTTTGTCTTTCCTCTGGCTAGACTAGAAATACATTTTGCAGACGCAAACAAATTGCATGTTGTCATAACCCAATACTGTTTGAATTCTCTCTGTTGACCTGCAGCCTTTTCAACTTCAGATGCCTGGTAGCTTTCATCTTGGCCTATCTGATGTTAGGGGGCACTCACAAGACCTGTACATTCATGGCTACCACAACCAAAAAGCCAAAGGGGTTTTCCACATCAGGCACTAAATGTCAAGAAAGGTCTTTATCTAACCACAGACTCTCATCTTTTTAAACCCAGCCAACTAAATAGTTACAAATTGAATTGGAACTATGTTCATTCTTAAGACAAACTGACCATTTCCTCCCAGACAGACTTGAAGACCATGTTCTCTATAGTACATCAATATTTACACCTTTTGAAGATATGACACCAGTAAAACGAATCACTTTTGAGAAAAAAATATCAATGAGCTAGGTTCACTGAAACAGAAGCATCAAACATCACTTAAGTAAGAAAACCTAGCGTTATGAATCTCAAAACCTATCATGCGCCAGTGTTTACATCAGCTAATAATGTAGGAAGAGATGCCAATAGGATTAACACACAATATGAAAACACGGTTCAATGTCTTCTTGATGATAAAAGTCACTGTAAGAAATGACTTGTAGATCCCTCAAAGGGCATAAAGGAACTAATAAACGAGATTACCCCCTTCAACCTTGCACAAGGCTGCATTAATAAATAGGAATTAGGCTTCATAATTTGCACCAAACCTACCACTCCAGCATTTTATCATTTTTCAAAATTACATAAAGATGGCAACAACCCCCAAAGCCCGGCCTATTTTATCTGATTATAGGACACTTATTGAACCTCTTATCCAATATCTCAATATGAGATTTTAGCCAGTTTGCTAAATCATCCACACCTATCTCTAAGAAAATGCATCTGTAATCAATATAGCAGAAGATATGCCATTAGACCCACAGATTGAAATAATACAAACCATGCACTACTTCCTTATACCAACATTCCACAGGTTCATGCAACCCTACCCAATTTAACTCCTTTCACATCTTTGGAATTGCTGTGTAGATGATGTATTTTGATTTGGACGGCCCTGATGGCATTCTCCATCAATTTCTTCAGTGATTAAATGAATAAAGTGCTGATATTATTGGACCATGAGTTATAGCAACACACATACATGCTTTATAGATCTCAAACATCTGGAATGACAATGGGATATAGATATGTTGTCTTTTCTGTAAACCAACTGTCATGAACACAATCTCATATTAAACCGGCATTCATCCAGAAGACATGTGAGAAGATTCTGTTGGTCAACTTCTAAGAACATATTGGAGATGATTCTTTTATAATTATTATATTAAGCATAAAAAATCATTCCTTACTAGATTGAAAGCATGTGTCTATCCTAAGGAACTTTCAGAGGAACACTATACACCCCACGGTAAGATTGACTCTCCACTTGCAATACGGCAGCTACTGATCAAATGACATATATTAGTACTTTTAACTCTAATGATAGAAGTATTAAGAAAATTATAATTAGACATTGCTCCCTTGTCCAATTACAAATACCTAAGAGTCAGAAGCTCCTTTTTTCTCTCAAGTGGTGTCAGAGTTCGAAGGACCGACTGAATGAGTTATTTCTTTGCAATACCAATGAGTGTTCTATTTCAGGTAATGCTCCTACAATAAGAAATATTTGGGTAAAAACAGCTAATCTGGTACAAACTAGAATCACCCACTACACTCTGGAATCAGGTTTAAGGCACTATCAAACTAATCACATTGATAATTATTTAATCTGGTGGGTAATTGAGTTAGTGATACATAATCCATGAACCAGAACCTTTGACCATTCACCAATGTGTAACAAACTACAATGGCTATATATACATTAACAAAAACACAGAAAGACATAATGATCAAATGGCATGGTGTCCACTCATTATTTGAATATATATACAAAGCTGAACCTGGTTTAGTGGCATACTTCTAGACCCTGCAACTACATCCACTGCTCTGCTCTTCATACGTGCCCCTCTTACTCGTTTCAAAAAAGGTAACAGGCGCCCCTCTCCAGAAAGAACATGGCATGATAACCTGTTCTGTGGTTTTTATCCACTTTGAGAGTTTGCAGTCGGTATAGGCCAAAATGACTGCACTGAAAGTTCCGACCCATACAAAAAGGTTGTAAATGCTTGCCACCAAAGGTTCGAACACCAAAAGTTTGAACCTTTGGTGGCATGCATTTTAGGTAGGTAAAAATAAAAAAAAGACTGCAGGGGCTGCGGGGGTGTCCCCCGCAACACCCCGCTCACCATACTATACAGTATAGTGAGTGGGGGTTGCGGAGGACACCACTGCAGCACACCCGAGAAAATAAAATGGGTACTGCAGGGGTGTCTCCGCAACACCCCGCTCACTACACTGTACAGTATAGTGAGCAGGGGCTATGGGGGAAACCCCTGCAGCTGCCCGAAAAAAAAAGAAAAGGACCCTGCGGCGCTGGTTCCCGATAATGGAAGTGAAAGGGAACCGGCGCTGCAGGGACACAGCGCACCTTGAAAGGTAAGTAGGGTGTGTGTTACGGGTATGTTGGGGTGTGGGTGCGGGTGTGTTGGGGGTGTGGATGGGGGTGTGGATGGGGGTGTGTTGTGGGTGTGGGTGGGGGTGTGGGTTTGAAGGGGTTTAAATGTATGTTGGCATGGGAAATGTACAAACCTTTTGTGTTGCGTACATTTCTCATGCAAACTTTTCCATCGCTGACTTTTCTGCGATGGAAAAATCACGCAGATCCTTGCAGTCATCGCTTTTTACTCACCTGGTGACTGGCGTAAGGTGTCATCATTGGCGCTGGTCCGATCAGATCATGTAGAGGCTACGGTCTCCCAGATGGGCTCCTGCAATGGCACTCAGACTTTATACGTGGCATCCCGAGAGTCAATGGGTGCCATCTTAAGCATGCGCATAGGTCACCCCATCTTGGGCTAGCGCATGCGCACTTACAAGCATTTTCCATTGCCTGGATACGAGGTTGGAAACCTTGTCCTCAGACTGCCCCCATATAAGTAATCCTTGGACTGAACGCTCTGCATCTCAATGCATGTTGTGCTTGCTCTGAAGTCTGCTCTCCATCCTCTACTCTGAGAGTTCCTCATTGCCATGGATTTTTTCCTTTTATTCCCTTGCTTCTGCATCTGCTGACCGTTCCCTGGTTCCCTCTCCTTGTTCCTTCATAGTTCCTGCCTCTTTTCATGTCCTTGACTTTTTGTTCCTCTTCTAGTCCTTGGTGGCCCTTGCGGTCTTACCTTTGCTCAACATCTCAGTTCAGTGCCCTGCATGCTTGAAAAAAAAAAAAAAAAAGGAAAAGCAATGGACGGTACATCAATTTCCAGGACTGAAAATTATATGCAAATGAGAGTCCACAAAACAAGACTGCTTTGGGAAGCTGAAAGGACAGTGAATAATCATGTCCATTCTGCATCTTGTTACTTAGCAACTGAGTGGTAAACCACAGAAACAGTGCTGTTAAGTGGTTTCTGGGAAACAGCATGTACCTAGACACCTGGTGCTGCATACAGGAGAGCTGTATATGTCAGCATAGCCATTTCACACACTATGATACCCTCCTAACCACAGCTGCCCCTATACAGTACTGCAAACACAATTGTATGGTTGTATGAGCACCCCATTGAATAAATAAATTGCCCATATCATTTTGTATTTGAAAATGCATGCATTGTGAATAGACTCGTTGAGAATGTCTAGATACAACTGTGTGCTATTCTTGAGAGTAATTTGTAGACATCTCTCTTCTCATCTGCAATTGCTGTTCCACTGATACATATTGCCACTATGTTAGCTCCAGATTCTCCCCAATGCCCTGAGGCACTTAGTTTCACCAAAATGCCTGGGGTAGCAGAAGTGACATCACACAGCGCTTGACCCACTGATGACATCAAAGGAAGTGATGTAATTTGCCGCTGCCCAAAGTGACATCACAGGAAGTGATGGCAAATGACCTTCAGATTTTTCAGATGCGTCTGCCACTTGTGTTTCCAGGTGCTCTCATTTTAGTCAGATATAAGAACCGAGTTACAGAGGGAGGCATGATTTGTCTACGATTACACATTTGGGGAATGTCATATTCCATATTCGAAGTGGGGTCTATACTTTCATCTTTCTACCAACAGCTTTATTTTGACAAGAAAGTCCTAAAAGCGGTACACAATAAATAAATAAATACATCAATATCATAATCACGTATCACATAAATAACTTACAATCAAGAACAAATTAATCATTTCACACAGTAGAAGCAGTTTAAAAGCAAGGAGATTTCTCCTCAACAGGACATTAAGCTAATTCTTAGCCTTTCTCACATGAATTGTACCTGCCCAGCACAGATAGTTGCTGGTAGCAAAAACAGCCAAAACGTCTGCAGAATCCAAGTACTTAACCATTGCTTCGCTTAGGGTCCTGCAGCCACGATTTAAAAACAAGGGCTTCAATAAACGCTTCCTCAAGGGCTTAGTTACTGGGCAGAGGACTAGGTAATGTTGCACAGTATTAACCCCCTCTCCGCAGAGAATACATGTTGTGGCAATGGCATCTGTCTTTTTATGTCGGAGTGCGGCTGTGGGCAAAACGCTAATGCAAAGCTTTAGGTACAGAGCCTTTTCACACCTGGAGGTGACATAATCCAGGTACTCTTCATAACCAACCCATTTCTTGATAGTGAGATATCGAGCCAGTTGCTCTGAGACCCTGGATTTCACCAGGATATCACGCTGGGCCTTAGACCCCACTGCGCTCCTAATCACTTCCTTAGATGCAGATGTTATTACAGAGGGGTTAGACCAATACTCCCTCAAGCCCAGCTGTCCCAAATAACTTTTCACGTGGGCAGCCCACTTCAGAGAGCTGCTCCCTTGCTGTGACAGAACATCCAAGAATGCCTCTTTATATTTGTGCAGATGGTTATTTGACTATGAACGGGCCCAACAGAGGATTGGGTGCAATTTACAAATCTTCTCGAACCCTTCTAGGCCAGTTTCCAGTAACACTGGAATGTTCAGGGCAGTGGTGGATAGTCCAAGAATGTTTTAAAAAAATGTTTTCTCTGCCACTACAAGGAGCTGAATCTCCATTTGTCCCCAGAGTTCAGCCCCATACAGTGTTGCCTGGCACCCTTGTGCTTTATAAGCCTCCAGCGAGACCCATACCGCCCGATTCCCATGCTCGTAATGGCCCCACTAAACCTAAACAGCGTTAACTAGGCCTTCTCAACCTACATAATGCAGTATTTGTAACAGTGCAACCAAAATCTCTAATGCAGGCTACAGCTAGTGTACAAAACCTATATAGATCAATGGACACAGAAGTACGTGTTATCTGTGGCGTTGCTATGTAAAGGAAAAGCCAAAAAAGCACTGACCTGGGGAGGCGTGCGCTGCTGTTTACCCAGGAGAAAAATGCTGCACAAGCAAGGCCTGAAAATTAAATCATTGACAAGGATTTAGTATCAACTAAATTCCCTGGTTAGAAATGTATCTATGAGTCAGCTACCACTACAATACAAGAAACCTATTAGACTGCTATGTGTGCACACAAGGGAGTGCACCTGATAATACCTGTGACAGGTTCTTTCAATATACTCAAGACCCCCCATAGTGTTTATTATCTAAGTGTAACACTAGGTGCCAGAGGACTTTAAAAAACACCTCTTAATGTAATATATTGCTGGACACATAAATCCATGGCACCACACAGTTATTTTAAATTGAAAACACCCATGAGTTGCTTCTCACCCGGGGACTAACTGGTAGACTAGAAGGTGTTCACTGCATACTACCCCTTTGTCAGACCCAGTGGTGCCCTATGGTGTAGGACAGAATTTTGCAGCTCCCCTGTGAGCCATGCTGTGGGAGCCCCGCACAAGCTCCTTAACAAAGCATAGGGCATGCCACACCCTAGACCGGTCCGGACCAACACGTGTGTGCAATGCCCATGCACTACAGCAAGTGAAAGAAGTAAATATGTTTTTCAATCAAATCTTAAATCTTTAATGTAACGCAGAAAGAAGGGGCGGCGCTTGGTCCACAAATATACCAGTCATCAGTGCATTCAAAAACACACATCACATCACTTCTCATTTAACAACCAGTCACTCAGACTTTCCCTTACATCCACTCATTACATTCTGTGCACAGGCACACACTCTCCCACCCAGAACATTCAAAAACACACATCACATCAAATCACATCACTTCTCATTCACCCACCATTCACATACATACATCTGACACACATTTCACACATGCAAAATACATATCATGTTACAACAAAATAAAGACTTTTTACCTTTTTCTTGCAACTTAAGTCCATCCTTCCAGGCCCCCTTGGCTCCTCCGTGTTGCTCACAAACAGGAACCAGGAAGCAAGAGTTTCCTTGTTCCTGTATGCGAGTTGAAAGGAAGCCGAGGGAGAATGGCTTGGAGCTCAACGTGGCATGTGACATACGCCACAAGTCACGGTCAGCTCCAACCTTACTGAGTGCCTCCCCGGCCAAGCTTTAACCCTGATGGATGAGGACTCGGCCGGGGCCCACCAGGCCTGGTGTGGCAGGGCCCCCCACACTGCCGGGGGTCCCACTACACCAAGAGCTCCTGTTTCTTTTTGAAATTATGTCCCACAATACTCTCCATTCAAATCTAAAAGAGCATGCACCTTGCATATCCAAGTCAGTCCGAGGCTTGATTTACAGAAGAAGCAAACTATGCATCAGTGTTTAAGATGTGATCATGCCCCACTGCCTTGATGGCAACACTGTTTGGTGGGAAAGTGATTATCTGAGGCAGCCCACATTTCTGTATTCTTGCCATTCTGGCAGTTGTTTTGCTGGATTTATAATGCCCTACATTTTTGTAGCTGCAGAATGGATATGGCCATGCTGACATGTACATGACTCTAAGATGCAAGTTAGAGGAGGCACTGGCCTATGGGCCGCAATCCTTTTAGGCTTCTCGTGACAACGGATCAAAATAAAGAGGTGCAGAAAATAAAAAAAATGCATTAGGAGATGATTTGCAAGGTGAGGGTGACATTTTGACTGTTTAGGGCCTCCACCGTTAGTCTGAAAAACAAAATTACCTTTGGTCTAGCCCCACATGGTCGACCACTTGCTAGTCTCCAAATCTACCTGCGGGGGTGTGGACCACTATGCCCCCCCTGCTCTTGTATCTCAGGGTGAGTGTGCACTGTGTTACTCCTACGTTACTATGCTATGGACACACAAACATAACACACAAAGAAAACACATGAATCGATTCAACAGTAAAAACACTTTTATTCATGCTCAGCAAGGCATGATGCAAACACTACTATAATGAAAATCTCGAATTTGCACCCTTTTTGCTTTGGGTGCAATTCTCGAATGCAATGCAATAACTGTAAGCCTTACAGGCTTCTAATGCAAGCAATCTAATAGCAATTATCCAGTCCTGCTGGATCTATCATGCTAATAGCAAAATACATATGGCAAGTGTCAACATTCAGCATTCCTCTCCAATCCAAACCACACTTCACACGTTCTCTCTAAGACAATCCCTGTCTGATTTCCCCTTCTATCAAACCAAAAGCTCTGTGTCAGTGTCTGTCCTAATTCCCCATTGCACGTGTCTTATTCTCAATCAATCAGCAATACTCCCCTCTGCCATGTGCAAGCTTCCCATTCTTGTCTCTTTCCTCTCCAGCTTCCTTGCAACCAGTCTGGTCTCTGCACAGGCCTCTCAGTGGTCTGGTCTTCCTGACAACTCTCTGTCAATCTCCCTGCTAGATCGATCTGCATCAGCTCTCATCAGAATGCTTCCCCAAGCTTCTGAACTCCCAAACCCATCCGATTCTGCTGCACCGAAAACACTTCTCCCTCAATGGCAACTTCCTTTCATTCGCCATTCGATCTCATGCCAACTCTCTTCCAAAATGCCTCTTCTCTCTCAGAGACCAGAATACACTCCTACTGCTCAGTTATAGTGTCAAATGATGTACATAAATCTCTATGGTTGCATTAAGCATTCACTCGTTTCTGTCAAACCAGGCAAATCCGAAAAGTGCCTGATGTCTTGTTCTGTTTAGTCACTGCTAATCCTGACATGTTTGAACATCCTAGATTTAACTTTCCTCACTATCTTACCAATGTATACCTTCTTGCAAGGGCATGTGATGGCAAACACCTGCACAGTGTTGTTACAATTTGTGAAAGTATTCTGTTTCTATGGGTTCTGAAGCCCAAAATCCTCTTGCTTACTGTGTTCTGTCCATTGACAAACCCCACATTAAACACACAGTGTGTGGCCCATTGCAGGTTCTAAGCCCCATAATTCTGCAATGATAACCGCTTTATAAACTCAATAAACATAAATATAACTGCTTTTAGTTTTGGATGTACAATGTCATTGGCCTTAATGCAGTCCCTTATAATGCTTCTCGGTTAGTATGAAAAGATTGCAGGTGTGAAAGGGCAATCTACTATTATGAATAGCTTGCCAATTTGTACAGACGGTTTCTTAGTCTCTAAAGACAGGTTGATGTAGTCATGCATGCATATTATCTGCTCCTAACTCGTGATTGCATGCATGTAGCAGTGCTTCTCTATTAGAATTATAAGCATTCTACGGATTCCTTGATCATTCTTTTGGGGTATCCTCCCTTTTGTAATTGACTACTAAAGATCTCTGCCTCCTGTTCATAAGATTCTTGGCTGGAACTAATTCTCCTCATCTTCTTAAATTATCTAAGCCCAAATGATCTGTGTGTGCCTTTGGTGAGAATTGTTATGGTTCCACAAAGTATTTGTATCTGTGGGTTTATGTTAAGTTTGAACTTTGAGTGAACCATTGTTGCCATGGTAGATATTTATGTCTAAGATGTATACATTAGTTTGCTCATCTTCAATGTAAACTTGAAATGACTGTTCTAGTCTTTCAGCCAGTTGATAAATGGTCCAGCGTGTTCCTCTGCCCCCTTCAATATTATTATTGCGCTATCGATGCACCATTTCCACATTGCTAGATTACGTTTGTTGCATTTGATTTCACGGCCTGTTTCAAGCATATTAACATAATTGGACATGGTGGGCTCTACTGTGTCACCCGTGGCTGTACATTTTATTTGTTGAACACAATCTCACTGAAATTGAACCCGTTTCCAGATCAATGGAGCATCCCACTCAGAATTTCAGGAGCATCCCACTCAGAACTTCAACAACAGGCAAAAGGGACGCAATGCCACCTGGCCTTGAGACATCACATCACACGGATTGATCAAGCGCGCAACACGAGGACCATCCTTGTGAAAACGACAAACAGTCGAGTGCGGGTAGAGAGGTTGGAACCTAGATCACATAACTGGTCCTTTTTTATGCTCTCGGGTAATGTGCCACTTAGTTCATATTTCTTTTAGGTTTGGATATTAGGTGGCGCTGAAGCACCACCTATAAGCCAACATTATTCCATTGAGTAGAGATAGAAGGGGTGGGTGAGTGAGGAAAGATACACTTGGTTATTTGCCCATCCATTGACTGTCCATGGCCATGCTAATACTTATGGCCATTCTCCCCCACTAGCCAACTCTACCCACACAAAACACATGTTCCTGGCATCTTTCTGGGGTAGCTCTATCAAGCAACAGCACACTTTCTGTTGTGTAGGGATTGAGATTTTTTTCCAAGCAATCTTTTGAAAGTGAATGGCTTAACTGTAGCTTTACTAGCACTACTAATATAATAAACATGTCTTAAACAAATGTGCCTTGAACCACATGATTTATAAGCAGTAACTGGGTCTTTGCATCTGTTCCTTACACTGAAGTCCTTTTAAAACAACCATTGGCAAAGCCAAGAGTGTTTACGTGTGCATTGGTATTAAATAAGCATCTATCAGACGCCCACTTTCTACAATAAACACTGGCTAGTCTCAGTGGCAGAATAGAATTACTGCTTATTAGAATGATGCCGGTACGTGACAGATGATTCATAACATTTTTCCCATCCGCAACTGCACAAATAGTTTAGTTTAGTTTAGTTTCTTTATTTGTACCGCACACCGGACCCTGAGGTAACTGGGCGCTTCAACTTATACAGAGGTTACAGAATTATACAAACAAGAATTGTGGGAAAACACAGATGATATTACATAGGTTGCCGATGGGGAAAATTACAGGTTACAAGTGAGTTACATGCTGGACTTTACATGGGAAAATCAGCATAGGGTACATACAATAACAGAAAGAAATAGGATAGGAATAAGTGCTGAGGATCATATAGGATCGAGCCATGTACTTGTAATTGGATGATTTGCCAGACACTTCTACCAAAAGTGCTGTAAAAAGAGCAAACATACAGACATTGCAAGTAGTCCCTTTTCCAATTGCCTTTGCAGAGTTGCGTTGATTGCACAGGGTACTGCAACGATAAGGTATTGGTACATGAAAGGGGACATTTGGTGACATGGACACAAATATAAAAACAGTTGTTTAGCATCAGTGAAGTGGGAAAGGGTGGTGTAGGGCTGGGATATTGGGGGTAGGGATGCTCCTTTACTATTTGGCAGGTGGATTTTGGTCCTGGCTTTAATAAATCATCTCATTACATTGCGTGTATGCTTGTGAGAAGAGCATTTCAGTGCTAGGAGGCCAGTTGACAGCAGAAACAGGAGAGAATGGTTGAGGCGGGGCATGGGATAGAACGATTTTGCGGGTTGACAGGTGGAGATCCTAAGTGGGTGAGTAGTGGGAGACGCTGTCTGCTATGTGGTGGGTGGAAGGCATGACCACATTTGAAAACAAGATTGTAGAGAAATGAAGAGGGAGTGATTTTGAATGCAAATCCACCTGCCATGGAGATGTTATTCTGATGTGGCAGAGCATCTAGGTAGGCTGTAGTTGGTGCATGTGGTACCCTTTGTAGAGGGGAGCAAAAGAGTACAGCAGTGCCCATGAGCTGGCTGGAGTTGTAGTCCCGTTCACTGAGGACCATGGTGTGGATTGGAATGTTGGCATTATATTGGATTATGAGTGGGCAGGTCTTCCTATATTTAAATGTTGATCCTTGACACAGTGGCAGTGGTGAAGTGATTTAGTTGAAGCTGGTGGTCAAAGAAGTCTACACGTTTGGAAGGCCAGGGCGATGGAGGAAGGAGGCCAAGATGCAAGGAGATAGGGATAGGAGAGTCGGGTTAGCATTGGAAGCCAGAGAAAGAGGACTTCACGCCTGGAGAAATGGATCATTGGGCAACTTAGTGCCATCCAATGACAGATGTTGGAGAGGCATCTGCTAATGCACTCCAAGATGCAAAGGCAGAAAGAGAGGAAGGACAGCACAATCAGTGCCCCCAGAAAAGACGTAGCAAACAAGCTGTAGCACACATTTAATGTAAGCATTGTGGTTTGACCATTGTAAAGCAAAACACAAGATAGGCATCAGTTGTCCGCAATTTCGAATTGTTTGTAACTTGATCAATGGATGGACCACCTGCAGCTATGCACGTGTCAGCAGAACCCCCTCTCATTCCAAAAGCACCATCATATTATATTATTTTGTCCAGTGTCCCTTCATTTATGATGAAAAATGAAGTACAACAGATCATGATGTTGTTTTTTTTAACTGCGGACCATTATAGGACATTTTAGGCCATAACTGTTCACAATAAAATAACACACACGCACAAACACAGACAGACACACACATACACACACTGACGCACTCTCATACTAAAATACGTATCTAAACATGCACAAACTACTTCAAAACCCATTGTGCACACACGCTACATGTATTACACTCACACATGTATGTGTTCTCACACTTCAAAACTACAAAGACATTTCTTCTGGTAGCTACGAGGGAGGATTTAACAGGTGGCAACAGATGCAAGCAGTGGTGCGCCTGGAAGGATTTAAACTTAAGGCCATGCAGGTGTTCTCTCTGCAACTTCATTGTTCAGCAACCCAGGAAGCAGTGAGGTGCAGGCACTTGCCACACATTCTGCTGAATGCTCGCTATTTCTGGTTTTTAATTGAATTAATGGCCGTCAGCGTTTTGGGAGTCAGTGAGTGCAAAAACGAGGTACCCAGTGGATGGTGACTGCCCCTTATGCTCACCCTGCCTCCTCCTCCCCTGAGTAATAATTACCCAAATTAACACAGTTAATCACTGTTACGACTGGTGGTAACAGTAGATCAGTTTGGTGGCATATCCTTTGCCTATACCGCCAAGCTTGCAATGAGCCCCACAGGGAAATAGTCCCCTCGCTGCAATAGTTCATTCATTTGATATGTCAGTTATTAAATTGGTGAGATGTTTTCCTAAACAGGTACACTTTTTCCAAAGACATTAGTTTGGGCATCATTATAAATTGGCCGGTGTGGAATTAGCATGCGGTATTAACGCATACCGGCACATTTCTGCACCGGCCAACTACAAGTTTGCTGGTGAGGAGGTGCCTGAATTAACTCCAGCTAAAAGCTGGAGGTAATTCTGGCACCTTCCAAGCAAAAATTGTATTATCAACAGCGGCCGAATACCAGCAAAATCCCACATGGAGCCCTATGGGACTGCATGGCATGGGGATTGACATCCGACTCTGACAGTCGTAATCCAGCGCAATATTGCCAGACCGAGCGCTGGTATCAGTATTTCAGTTTGCTGGTGTCCTTACAGATTTACCACTAGGATATCCGCCGTCAGGATACCGGCAAACTTGTAAGTCGATGGTCCTCATTCTGAGTCCGGCGGTAACCCTGCCGGTGCTACCAGCGGATTGCCGCTGAACTCGGAATTAATTACTGGCACCGGCGTCCTGGTAACACCGGGGGATTATAACTCTGACGGTCCGGTAAGTCAGGCGCCAGCAATTTGTAAGCCCCCATTCCTATGGGACTGTATGGGAATGGGGACCAGGAAGCACCAGCACCGTTCTTAACGGTGCTGGTGCTTCCGTGATGGCTTACCTGCTGTGGCCACTGTGCCCGGCAGGGTAAGGCCTGGCAGGCACAGTGGCTGTGGCAGGCAAACCTGTAATGTGCCGGTCCAGAAACAACGGTGCCGGTAGGCTTAACAGCAGCGTTGTTTCCAGACCAGCACACTTGTAATGAGGCCCTATGTTTATTTTGTAGCATATAATACTTTGGCATAAGCTGCCAGAGTGTTTGATGAACGCCCGCACATGCATTTATTTGCAGGCCTTTTGTATGTGGACACATTATAAACACCATTTAGGGTGTTATGGTTCAGGAGCCTCGCCCTGGTCCCTTGATTTAAACAAGTTACAGTTAACACTTGTCCTGCAATATTTAACAAACTTTCCGAATTGTGCCCTGACCCGCTCCCTCTGCGTCGAATTATGCACATTGTGCCGCATTGCTCGTCGGATACAGTAAATTGAGCTGCAACCGAGCCGCAAAAAAATGTAATAATCCGCCCATCGGAAGTTAATTCCACTTCAGAAAGAATTCCCCCGCCCCCATGATAGATCTTTGGCGCCCTTCTAATCTGGGCAAGTTGCAGGCAGAGGTTGCATAAGGCCAAGGAGCAATGAATCCTCGCCCTCGCTGCTGTAATTCAGAGGCAGCGCACTGGGGACGATCCCGGCAGAAAGAAACGATAATTTAGAAGAAAAAAAACTCCTCCAGAGGCAGAATATATGATGCACCGAGAACCAGAACCTGGGAACAGTATTTTCTCGCTGGCTGTCGTTCAATAAATGCAAGCAGCAACATTACTTTTTTCAATCAACAGCATTGACTCCTGCCTTTCCGGTGACAAAGAACTGCAAAGACGAGTGCTTTGGTCTCCTTTAGGAAATGCAAGGTGATATTGTTTTGATCCGTTCAGAGGAGGCTTGTCTCTTGTGTTTCATGTGATACAGTGGGCCGTAATTGGGTTTGCAAAAAACACATTTCCGCGTGCTGCTTGAATCGCAATAACACTACAGATGAGCAGCAAATGTTTTTCGCACATGGATCAATCTTGGAAAATGGGCTTTCCTCGAGCATCGTGATATGATCCACAGAGCATGGGGACGTGCAATCAGTCTTGGGCCGGGTTTGAATTTCTAGTTCTTTGAGCTGAAACACAAGTGATGTTGTGTCAGCGAACAAGCAGGGCGCTGCTGCTTCACCTGCAAAGTGATAGGTCACTGCGTAAATAGGAAGTGAGGAACCTTCTACCTGCACTTTTCATGCGAGAACAATGACAAGGTTCAGTTGGTGGTAGTTTGAATATTACATCATAACGGGGATTGCCATTAGAGCCAATGATCCTAATATTACGTGCTTTAAATAGGATTGAATATGGAGTGGGACCTGCAATGTCACAAAACTCCTTTTATATGGAGCGGAACTGGAAATTGAGGAGTAAAAGTAGGTTGTAATGCTTTTAGGCCTCAATTTCCCTCTCTCACCCAATTTCCAGCACTGACAAGGTAGAGGAGGGACACAGAGCGGAGATAAGAACTCCATCGTGCTGAGCAGTACTTTGCCCGAGCACGATGTCTCTCCGAGACAATGGCCATTTTTAGTTTTGTCTATTAGTTGGCGCTAAACTATTTCAGTAGAGTACAGTTAGGGAGAAGTGGAATATGAGGTGGGACACAAAGCTTGTAGGTGTCTTTGGTTATAGACCCACCCATTGACTGCCCATTGTCATGCTAATCCATATTGCCATTCCCACTCACGTCCTGCCCTTCGCTGCCCCAACACATCCTCGTGGGATATCTTTGAGTTAGCCTTAGCATCATACTTTGTGTTCAAAGTGCCTACCCGTATTTTTTCAAAGCGTTCTCCTGTGAGTTCATGGCTTAATTCAACCTGTATACCTGTTACTGGTGTAATACAAATGTCTTAACCAGGTCTGCCTTCATCCATTTGATTTATAAGCATGATGCATGCTCTTCACAGAAGTCCTGTTAAAACAGTTTTGGTTTATGAAGGAGCATTAGGCATTTGCCAGGCACTGCTATTATATGCCCAGGTACAGAATGCTGCTGTCTGTCTAGTGACAGGTCTAACGTATGGACAGCCAGTGTCTGTCTACTGCCTACCACAACCTTCATTGGCTCCAGGTAGCGGCACGCATTCAGTTTAAATTATTGCGTATGATTCATCAAGCCTATCATGGCAGAGGCTGACTAACGTTGCACGAGAAGCTCTCTCCCTATTGCTCTGCAAGCTCATTGCTCTCTGCAGAGGTGTTGCAAGGGGGGGACTGAGGGGTTATAGCCCAGGGTCTTTTGTTTGTAGCCCCGGATAGAAGCTCAGGGGCTACAACCAAAAGGCTAACTAGCCCCAAATCCTGACAGTCCCAGCATTAGTGCAGCCCCAGATCTTTTCCAGACCTAGCAACACCCCTGGCGCCCTGCCTCCTCAGATCTTCTTGTGGTTACCCGCTATCGATTGGAACTCGGGGGTGGCTGTGCTTTCTCTGTTGCTGACCCCAAGCTTTGGAACTCACTCCCAGTTTCCTTGCAGACCATCTCAGACTTCCATTAATTTAAAGCTTCCCTCAAAACCTATATTTTTGTTTAAATGGTTGCTTCTCTGTTTTTGCATCTTTGTTAGCGACATGATACCTTTTTGGAGAAAGCTTTGCTCTCTTTAAGATCTGAATAAATAGTTACTCGCACCATTTTGCACCTGTTACCTTTTGATGGCCAGTTAATACCACTACAGTAGTGACTGGCAAGTGCCTTTCCCATGCCTACACAAAACCCCAAATTGTTGGCATTGCCAATGCTTGTTCTGAGTTATCTTCGAACACTTAAGCAAGCATTTACAAAGCCATAGGTTTTGCCTTGTGTATAGTTATTAGACAGGAATTTTCCCGGCACTGCTATTATATGCCCTGCTACTTGCACCAGTTTCCAACTACTGTCAGTGCCTGGAAAATGCCTGCCCCATGCCTACACAAGAGCCAAAATTCTTACATTTGCCACTGCTTGTTAAAATTGGCTGATTCTTTTTACAGTCCATTCTGCAGGCAAACATTCTTTAATTCTTCACCTCCCTCCACCTGGGCCACTGTCAACCCCCGTTCATCCATCCCATCCTCATCGTCCTCCTGCGACTCACTAACCTCACTCCTTTGTTACTACAACAATAAAGCCCATGCACAGCTCTATAGCAAGGTATTGGCCCCATCTACCACACAACATGGTATCCTTTCTAATATTGAATAGTTATGCAACATATCCTACGAACTCTTTAGAGTAGCTTCTTTGTGCTTAACCCCGTAACTGCCACGCTATTATACAAGTCTATGCAAAAAGGACGAGCATACTCGTCCTTGGCACTCAGCAGGGGGGGTTACCAGTTTTACGTGCCTTCAGCTCCATAAATTACAAAGTCAGTTACTTTTTTTCTTTTAACTGTGGCCCCCCCACGCTACCTCTTCCTACACCTTACCTACCCCTTCCCCACCCTTTCCCACATCTCCACACCCTCTCCCCCTCTACATGTGCCTTGAAACATACCAGATATTAACTTAGCACTTTATACGTTGTGGGAATTAACCCACAGAATACGGTGTTACCATCGAAAACTGGAATACCCTGGCCATTGTTATTTCAGCCATCATTACAATCATGGGATAAACACATAGATCCTCAAAGGGCAGTTTAAAACGGTCCATAGTAACCAGTGTTACTCGTAATGAAGATGTGTAGCACAGTGTCTCCGTCTAGCATCCCCAAAATACATAAAAATGAGTCTTATCCTTTGCCCTGCTCCCTTTGGAAACATTCACAGCCTGATTGTAATGTGTCGTGTCATGTTTTCCCTTTGTAAAGTAGTGGGCTGGGTAACAAGGGGTTAATGTATCTGACTTCCTGGAACTCAGGACGACATCACTGGAGTTTCATTGGCCAGACCCTTTAGTCTGTGCTGAATGCCGTCACCTTATGGGGGCAGTGCTGTGTCCAGTGATGTCACAAAAGGGGATGATATTGTGAATGCCTGGTTTACAGGATGAATCTGTGATATCAATGAAAGGCGTTGATCCTCATCCTTGTGATTCTTGGACCAGAAAGCTGACGTGCAGGATTCAAAAATCCCCCAACAGTGCAGAGTGCGGCACGGTCGTGAATGCTCAGGCGAGTACAGTTGGGAGGCAATTGCGGCGCAGATGAATGCAGGAACGAAAAAAGTATTGTATTGAGGAAATTAGCTTTGTGGGAGCAAGACTTTCTATAAGGGGTGATCAAATTCCCACATGGCTTATTATTTGAGTAATCCTAACACTGAAAATATGCACCCTCTCAGACGCTCAAGACCCCTGAGCTCCGGCAATCTCACAAATATTGCTATAAGCGAGACGGCAGTTGCGGATAACATTGTGATGGAAGATGGCCTGTAATTGAGGGTGACGCAAGTGTCAAAGGATCAAGGTATCAGGAAATGTGGGGGAGGGGCGGGCTTTCAAAAAATGACTAGGAATCCAATAAGGCAGAACAAAAAAACTAGTTACTTCTCCAAACAACAAATAGAGATGAAAGGAGAAACAGAGGCGACGAAGAACAAGGGCGAGGGCTCTAATGTTGCAACCCCCTTGATGTGTCGGACACTTATTGAGGGTGCAGGCCCACGTGGCATTTTACATAGTCCTTTGGATACTTCTTTTTTGAAATATTTATGATACATTGATGCAAGAAAGTGATTCCTACATTCATTCAAAGTAAGGACTTCCCAGGCAGGTAGTCAGAATCTAATGGAAGTGGAGAAACCAGTGTGAACTTTGAAACTCATTTACCTCTGTCACTTCTGGAACCCCAAATCCTGTCCAGAAATAAGCATCAGTGGCAGTAGCAGCACTCAACCTGGTCTTGAAATCACTGGAGAAATGATAGGATCAGTTAAGAGAAGTTGTGGATCACAACTCAGAACTATTGAAAGTAATGTCAGGGAAAGCGGACACCATTGCTGCAGAATTGGTGATAGTCAAGCGATTGTCCCTGAAAATCAATGTGGAAATGACATACCCTGAATTAACAGCAAATAATAACTTTCAGAATAGATTTAATGCTGCCTTCCTTTTATATACACCACAGCGAGAAACAGAGCGGCTCGCCATACTTATCAATGTTACTGAGCGATACAGAGTCTGTGCAAATAGTGGAAGAAGAAACCGTGATGGGGAAGAGCATGTAAAAAAACCTAAAATACAAAGAATAACAACAGAACATTTTCAAGGAGGTCCTAAGGGCACTAAAACTACATGCCTTTGAACAGACTTCGCCAGTACCACAGAAGAAAAGGTGGGGGGGGCGGGAAAAAAAAAAGCAAAGGAGTTGCCAAAGGGAAGGTAGATTATCATGAGGAAATCCCTAAAGCAACAGAGAAAGACAACACCTACTATACGATTAGAGTTGAGGTGGAAGAGAGAGTCATTACATTAAACAGAAGTTATAGGAGTAACATTATCACCTAAGATCACAAGGATTTGTGAGTCAGAAACTGTAAGGTTTGATCTCAGTGGCAACGGTCAACAACCAGCAAGCAGGAGAAGTAATACCTGAAGCTCTATCCAGGCCTCCGAAAGGTTGGACATGGAACCCAACATGTGTTTTTGCATGAAAGCTGCGTGGCCGGACGAGGACTTGAGACCAATAAATAGGAGCCACATTCTCCAGTTAGTACATTCAATCCCAGCATTGAAGTTAATTGAGTCAAGTGATATAGCACATGTTGAGTTCCTAGCGGACAGACTAGATCTTGTTAGAATAACTGTGTATTCTCAATTGGTTTCACTGGTTATACTGGAGAAATTAGAAGCATTTCTGTCTTGTTGTTATGATGTCTATGTTGGATGTGATTAGAATGGAACGGCTGCTTTCTTAAAAAAAACAAGTGCTCATTGGACAATCTTGGATAGAAAGTGGTCTCTGTTATAACTCAGGACCTGAAGTCGAATGCTGATATGTTCGACTGGTCATGCTTGCCGTTAGCCTAGAAGGCACAGCTGGAAATCTTTCTGCTTCTAAACCCAAGTAGCAAAATACCCTCAATTTACTATTCTAGAACTGTAGAGGGTACAAGAATGTGATGACCCACCCATCGATTTTTCCATGTGGATTGAGTTTGTATCTGCTATTACTGCAAGAGACATGACTAACAGGGAATGTACCAATGTATAGATATATTGTGCATGAAAAATGTGCAAAAAAAGAGTGGGTTGGGAGACCTTCATGTGATTTGTTAATAGCTTTACCCAATAGTTAAAACGCTCTGATAAAAGAGGTGGAATACAAATCGGAATCAATACTCGCTGTAAAAGTGTGCGGATTGGGAGAAAAGGTTGACAGTACTGGATTGGCAAACAATGTATATCGGAACCCAGCCAGTGTAGAATTGGAAATGGCATTGAACGATGTGAATAATATTCCAACTGAATGGTATTTGGAGGGTAATGATGTCAATATTAAAATTGAGGGATATCTGAGCTGCTTCTGCTCGAATTTCAATAAAAATGGCTCAGGGGAGAATTTGACATACACTATGATGGGGAAAGGACAGGGAAACATGGTACTCTATGAGCTAGATGCCTTCAAGAATGGAATTTGAGAAAGTTAAACCCACCCACGTGGAGAAGAGGTGACAGAATATCACCCATAGATTATATATGTGTCTCAGAGCGAGTTATGCAGGAATGTACCTCCCTGAATACAGGGTTTTCAGAATTAAGTGACCATGTGTGTTTGTCCATGGTCATAACTACATCAGGCTGTCAGTATGCAGTAAAGGACCAGTTGACTAAATTAGTAGTTAATAATGGAAGAAATAGGGTGGGTAGGTCCAAATCAAATTTGAAATTAGTACAATATGTTAACTGGTAGACTATTCTGTGTATTATCAATCCAATCCTCATGGCTCTAGAGAATGGGAAGGAGATTCTTATATGCAATCCTTGAATAAGATTTATGACACTATCGCAATAAGTGTGCCTGTAGCACCATATTCATGTGTTTTACAAACATGCATTAAAGGGAAATGTATATAAAGAAAAGAGTGAAGAAATACAGAATTAATATTGGAAAAGTACTCCTGGCAATGTTGAGAGGCTAAAAGAAAACTGTAACAGTCATATAAGAACTGGTTGACAATGCATAAATAGGAAATGACCATCAAAGAGAGCCAAGTGATACTAATAAACCTGATATAAAAAGAAATCCTCTCTATTTTGGAAATTAATAATTAGTGGGGACAGAGGAAGTGAGGAGTCTATGTTAAACCCAATACAATAGCAAACGTAGTTTGATACCAATTTGGCAATGTTGAAGGACATCTCTGTGGACAGAAATCATCTACATTGGCAAGATTTGCCAGGTGTTGGAGACAATTTACAATTGAGGATATAGAGATAATCATAAGGAAGGTTGAAAACGCAAAGGCCACTAGACGGGATGGGCTATCCAAAGATTACTCACAGAAAATCCTAAAATGTAGGCTGATATCCTGTTTATGTTAGTCTCTAGCATATTAAGGGAGAGAAGGATTCCGAAGTCTTGGAATACTCCATATACCATGCCAATTTATGAGAAGGGAGACAGGCATGACCCACTAAACTACCCCTCCCCGCCCCCCATCAGGCTAATGGATGTATCTGCAAAATCTTAGCATCAATTTTCTTACAACATCTGTCTGAATGGGCAGAATTAAAAGACAACAAACAGGGTTTAGACCTGGAAGGGAAACAACCTTAAATGGCTTTATATTGACTCTTTTCCACTCGAGAGCCACACAGAAGGAGGCATTTCTGGTATACTTAGCATGCCTGGATCTTACTGCAGCCCTTCGTAAAGTGATAAGATCAACGCTTTGGCAAAGGTTAAAGGGTTGAGGCATGGCACTGGGTCCACTAAAGATGATAATGATACACAAATAAGGATAAGATTGAATAACAGGGGACAGCTGTCTAGAATGAGTGACACTACTGTAGGAACCAGACAAGGCTGCCTGTTAGCCCCAACACTTTTTAATCCATCCATATATGTTACTTTCAGAGAGAAAAAAATATTTCCATAAAAACAACAAGTTAAACACAATGCAATACAGAATCGAAAAATAAGCCTCTAAACAAACTCAAAGATCTGATATACATAACTGCGAAGAGACGCATAGCCATGGGATGGAAGAGCCCAAGGGCCCGGTATGAGGCACTGTGGTGGGGGGACCTGACGAAATGGATAACGGCGGAGTCCGGCGCGTGGGAAACGGCAATCCTTGAACAGAGGCTGGACTCCAGTGGAGAACTGCATCGCTGGGTGGCTTTAACAGAGCCACTACTGCATCCTAATAACACTGACAATACCTCAGATGGTTCGGACTGTCCTAGCCATCAATCCGGCCCATCATAAATGGAAGATAATGTTGACTGTAGTTTTGAGTTGGGGGTGGGGGGATACGTAATTCTGTTGATTAACGTTTGATATTACAAGTGATGCATACTGTGTTTGTTATACTGTTAAAACCAATAAATAAAGTTTAAAAAAAATGCAATACAGAATCGCAATCGGGCACTTGCATTAAAACAATTGATTGTATATGCCAACAGTTTGAATACATATCAACACTATAAATACATAATCATTAACGCTGTTCAGAGAAAAATATAAAAACCTCATTGTGTGATATTTTAAAAAAAATAAAGTGCACCCCTTTGTGCCCTTTTGCACAATGTCACCCGTAAGTAAAATAATAAGGACCAGCCAACCGTAGGGGAATCTGCTCACAACAAATATAATAGCGCTGGGAGGCATTGCCCCAGGCCTGCCTCTCTTAGAATTAGTTTCAGCGCACAATACCCAATACTTGCATAGGCCGGATACAATAGTATAAAAGTGGTTTGGTGCATTAATTTCTGTAAGCACATTTTGTATATGTCTAAGACAAGGTATCGCCAGTACCATATTGTTCCCCAGAAGAGATTTTATTAAGTATTAGGTAAGCATCTCTTTTTCATTGCTCCACAGATGATTTCAATAACGAACAGGTACGATTGCTAAGCCATTTCTATTTGTGGAAGTCTAAATTGTAGATTAACCACATAATTAGCCCACGATAGGAGTAAGCCAAACATTTTCTCAAAAAAGCCATTTTCACATACTTGAATCTCATCAGCCTTCCCAAAGCCCCCTAATTCCATACCGTACTTGCCAACTGTTATAGCTTTGCTTAGGTATACCTTAATAATTACATCTATGGGTTTAACATTAGGCATAATCATAAACCGACAAACCCCGCCTAGTGCCTGCTTAAAGTGACTACCTTGTTTGCTAATGTGGAGGTTTGGGGGGCAGCAGAAAAGGTTGATGAAAACCAGACTCCCAGATAACCAAATTCTGTTACCAGGGGCATTCTACAGTTATTTCTAAAAGTTACCGGAAGTGTAGGTGACTGCCTGGTCCTATAACACACCATTACTGCTGACTTCTTTAGCATTGGCATTTAAGTCTAAGCAAATCATAAACTGAGTCTGTAATCAGACTCTGTAATCTGGAGTGAGCGAGGAGTACAGGCCATCAACACCGTATCAGCTGCATACGCCAGTTTTGGTATGTTGGCACCTATTCATTTGTATTTTATTATTTTATTAATTGGGTATTTATAATTCACCTATGCAGCAAATGGTGTTTCAAAGCGCAATGGAGACCAAAGTTGAATGGAGATCATTAATATACAGGCTAAACAATGGAGGGGCCAACACACATCCCTGCCTAACCACTGTTCTTACCACAAAAGAGTTGATTCAATGACCATATGAGCCACTTCTTACACATGCGTTTGTATGCTGGTGGATAGCTTCCAGTAGGGGCAATATTTCAGCCGGGCAATTCATGGACCTGAGCACATGCCACAGTTTCTGGCGGTTAAATTTGTCAAAGGCCCTACTCAGGACCATGAAGGCCAGGCAAATTGGTTCATTTTACATATATAGTTAGTTAGCCAAAATCAGATAAAGGTTCAGGGATTGCTCGCATACACCCACATGTTCATGAAAACCCAACTGTATCGAGGAGGGTACATTTTTCTGCTCTACCCACTCATTCATTTTCCATGGCAGTGCAGGGCCAAATATTTTAAAAGAAGTGCCTGAACATGAAATTGGACGATTGAACATTGGAGACGCAATTGGGCCCTTTTTGTAAATCGGTTGGATAATTGCCAAGCCCCACTGCTTTGAGATGAGTCCAGAGAGAGCTATGGCGTTACATGCAATTAGCAGGACAGGGGTCCAAAGATCTATTTTGGCTTTAAAAAGGTCAACAGCTACACCATCTCCATCTAGTCCTGGACAACAATTAGCCTTTTGTTTTCTTATAGCTTCCCGAACCTCTTTGATAAGGAACACTACAGGTGGGTGATCCATTGGTAACAATGCAGGTGATTCAGCGACTGGGGTAATTGTAAGGAAAACAGGAATCAACACCCCAGTATTAGTATTATCCTCATATAGGCTATCGAAATGGTCAACCCAGGCTTGGTCGGGGAACCATCTTTTTGAGACAAGTCCTAGTTTGTTTGCATTGTGGGCCCAGAGTCACTAGTTCCAAGAACATTTTTGAGTCATTCTTAGCAGCTGCGTACACCTGCTATGCATTTTGGTCAAGATCTCTTTTCCTCTTGGCTAGTTGTTTATATAGTGTGCTCTGGCCACAATTATCGCTGTTTTGGGGGTTAGCAGCTTATTTAGTAAAGGGAGCAGCTTGTATTTGGCTCTAGTACATTCACTGTTGAACCAGCCAAGGGTGTACAGTTCCCTTTAGTTTTGACCTGCCTCTGAAACTTTTCTGACATGCCCAGTGCCAAGCCTTTAAAGATGGAGACGGCTCTCTCAGGTGTTTCAGAAGGGTCTAATAGCCCATTTTTTAATCATAATTTGATGAAACAATGTTGTTCTGCATCACCGTCTGGTCCACCATCCCACAGTTAGAGTTCTTTCGACGTTTGGTACAATTACCCCTGTTAAGAAAGAGTGGATCAAGTCATTCAAGATGTTGCCCCAACCGAGCTTTAGCACAAGCAGATGAAGATCACTGAAGAGAGTTTCATCAACATAAAAGTCATTCAGTAGGCCCCAAAACTTGACTGGTAAGAGAAAGTAATCGATACAGGACTACCCCTTTGTTGCTCTGAATGTGAAGTTCCCTGGTCTATCATTTAGTACACAACCATTAATGGAGCATTCTCCCCAGTCATAAAGCCATGAACATAGGAGCGGCATACTAACACTTTCGAGGGTCCAGCATTGTTGGCTCAAGAATACCAGCAAACTGATCTTTGGTATCATCGAAGAGATTTGCGGAGGTGGGGGGGGGCATTACAATTCCTACATTAAAATCTCCACCCACAATTACTATCAAATTAGTTAGTTCCATCCTAGTTAACAAAGTGTCAAATATTATATTAAATTCTGACAGACAACAATTCATATATTGTTTATGAGGATTATTATAAAAATTGACTATCCAAATGTCATTTTGACCAACCCTACTAAGTTTCAGAGTCTGTAAGACGGTAATTGAGGGATCTAGAATTATAGACTGGCCTACATATTTTGTCTTTGTTAGAATTACGTTGCCCTGAAAAAATCTACCTTTCATATTTTTTTTTGCCAAATGTTGCCATGAACAAAAGCCATCAATAGCCAGATTCTCTACAAGACATGTCTCTTGGAGAAAACTTATATCTGTTGCTTGAAAAAATTAATTGTAACTAGGCATTCTAGCTTCTTCTTTGCCCCTTAGATGTTCCAGGAGACAAAAGTGAGTATGTTTTCTTCTTCTGGGGCCTTCTCAAATGAGATGGCAGAACACAATCAGATGGGCTCATGGGTTGGGTGTTAGAATGCTCTGGGCTGACAACTTCCTGTAATAAGTCCATATCAACCTCTCTAACGACAGAAGGCATAGGGGGTTTGGAGAGCGAACATTAGCTAGTAAACAGTTAGCTTTTTGGGATTCCTGAGTCCAGGGTCATCAATCAATGTTATTTAATTCAGACAAGGATTCAAAACGATTCCTTAAGGTAGAACATGCAAATCCAGAAGTGAACTACGTGTTCCATTGAGGCAAGTTTTGAGGGCCTCCTGCTGGATCAGACTAATGGGTTTCTTAGATACATTCCTTGTTCCTCCAGGATTATCCCTTGGATAATTGGTGTGGCATTACCATCCATCTCGATGTTTCTGGACTTTGTTTGGGCCGAAGTATACTGAACTGATGGATAAAAGCAACATAGAGGAAATAATCTTTGGCCACAGATAACATTCTTATAGCCAAGGTTTGAGTTAGCAATAAAACCTGCAACCCTTGGGGTAGAGAAGATAACCATAATACAGTCTCCTTGTGTGAGTTTTTTTGGTGTTACCCACCCACTGAACTCTTCTGGCCCTTCTAATATGTAGTTGATCTACAGCTGGTGCGTGTAGGTTAGTATTGATCCAGTGGGTGGTTTTGCTTATTAGGGAGCATATTTCTTCCCTAGTCCCAAGTAACAGGGGGAGCACTTCAGTTATAACACCCACTATCGGAGAGTGTCAGGTGGCAAAGACAGAACCTGATTGGTGGGCCTTTGTGTGTATCCCCTGACTGTTTTTCACAGGTTGTTATTGTTAGCCATCGATGAACAGTGAACAGCTGCAGGAATAATAAGTTGGTTGCAATGGCCGAGAGTTAAATTCCAGTTGGGCAGTAGAGGGATTCATCACTAGGTCATTTTTTGGACCTTCAACACATCCCAGCGGGTCAGAAGATTTGAGTCTCCATGTTCCATTGATAGTGAATATGTTATTGATATCCATTTTCAGTGTCCGCACATGGTCAACCAGTATAGCATGAGTATTAAAAATATCTGTCTTAAAATTCATCATGAAGTTCATAATAGATTGGGCTTTATCTGACAAGGTTATTGTAGCAGAGTGGGTCTCCTTCAGGAGTGAAAGCTTGGAGTCAGTGGGTAAAACGGCAAGGTCATTCTATGATTGGTGGATAACCTCATTTGTCTGTGACATTGTTGATACCATTGGGGCTGGTGGTACTACCCTTGCTAGTAAGCGTGAGGTGATGGTAGGAGAATAGCAAGGTGGGTATTGCAGTGAGATTTGGAGTGATCGTGTAGATCCTCCAGGAGGACTCCAGGATGCATCAGATAAATTAGACAGGCAGTTTTTCAGGGTGCGCAGTAGATCTGCTTGCCCCAAAATCAGTTTGCCTACGGATTGTTGCAAATGGTATGCTATGTCCTTATCCAAGAGTGTAGGCAGTAATGCGTTCTTTGTGGCGGAGAGAGTCTGTTTGTTTATTCTACCTGCCACTTATTTCAGAAGGCTAGTTAATGTCGTTTGGGGACACACCACTTGTTTACTACCAGTTATCCTCGGCTTTTTACCTGGCAGCAACTCCTGTAACTGCCCTGCCTTTCATTTTCCTATACTGTACAATGGGTGGGGGTTCAGAGAGATTCAAAGGCCATTAGGCCCGCTGTCGCCTCCCCCACCCCACACAAAGACAGGGCCTCTCAGAGGGACCAAAGAGTTAGAAAAGAACTGGAAGGGCCAGAAAACCTGTTTGGGAGGTTTGCATAGCAAGATGTTTTCCACTCAGAGTAAGCTGCTCACATTAAAGGCTAGAGGGAGAGTATGATTAAATAACAGGATTTACAGATTTCTCTACCTTCTCACCATATCACTCCATCAGTGTCAAAGTATCAATTTGCGATGCTGACGACCAAATTAGCTGCTGCAGTCTCTTGTGTAATCTCCTGCTAAGCCGAAGGAAGGTTTCAAATCTGCTTGGGCTTCAAACCCTGAACTCTCCCACCAGATCATCTAACAGAAAAGTCCTTGTTGATGAGAAAGTTTCCAGTTTCCATTGAATGCAGAAAATCCTTCCCCTTTGCTGCAGCTCATACAGTGGTCCCCATGAGGCATGCCAGAGACAGACGAGGAAGAGAGAGCAGGTAAGGGCCAATCCATATCCAAACAACGCTGCTCAGCTCGTACAGGGGGAACAGCCCGCTCCCAGCCTCCACTCCACTTCGTTGGAGCCCAGGGGTTGATAAGCATTGACAAACAGTGTAGTTTGCGTAGCACTGCAGTGACTCCACCACGCCATGGCAGTCAAATAAGCAGAAACACCCAGCTCCCAGTCCTCACACCGCTTTTTTAATATTTATCTTTCAGACATGGGGGATTATTTGGAGAATACGCAATCATTATCAGTGAAAGTGGGCAATTTCAGTCTATCTTGGTTGTCCTATGAGGATGATATCATCATCCTAGAATCCACACAAATCGGGCGACAGAGAAAATGTGCTGTGTTTAGCACATACGTGGAAGATAATCTAAAACTAAGTGTGACTAAATCTAAAATTATCAAATTTAGAAATCAAAAGAAGAAAGGGAGATTTTCCTGGTATATAAATAAAGATCCATTGGAGCGGGTCCAGACTTTAACATATTTGGGTTTTATAGTACAAAATAGCATCCAGGCATCCGGGTATTGTGGGAACATTCACTGATTAAAACAAAATTCGCTGAGCGCGCAGATGAAGTTTGTAAACAGAAAATACTGTAAATTCTCCTTCATCCTGTTAATTAATTTTTATAAAATGAAAGTCATACCAAAATGGTTTTATGGTCTGGAATTTACACCGTCCAAAGTATGGAAGGACTTCAAAAAATAAAAGGTCTAGTGTGGAAACCAGTGTTGGGTCTTCCTCTGTCTCTGCCTTTACCAATGCTGAGAGATATCCGGGATTGTCCTCATTGTCTGCTCTGGTGTGGTGGCGAAGGTTCAATTTAATGAGCAACATTCTTACACTACCACAGAATCCCATGTTTGAAGTTCTGGAAGAGGCATATGGTATGGATAGAGTAATTGAGGTTGTCAACTTTACGGAGGAAGGTATGGACTATGTAAAACAAACTGGATCATCCATGGAACAACTGACATAGAGGCCGAATGTAGCTAAAAATAATAACTCAAAAGCATCAAATTAAAACAAAATATATTAATTGCAGAATTTGACAGTTGTGCATGCTGACAGAGCGATTATTGGATAGAAGTACTTTGAATTCTGTGTTGAGCTAGTTATCTTATAATAAGTGGGGAAAATAACATGTCCCAAGACTAGGGCTTTTCCAGTAGCTAACCTCCAATATGCAAAACAGCCCTTGCTGCATTGTATGGCTGTCAGCCATTGTGTAATTGCTACTCACAGGGGAGCATATTTGGAACTGAGCTCAAATACTGTGACTAGTGAGGGTTATGGTACAAGTGCCTAGACAGATTGGCAAGTGAAATGACTGAAAGGGAAATAATTGCGTTGTATATTAGTTGGGGGGAGGTCATAAATCAAATTGTGCTAGCATGTTGCATGCAGTTTTCCTTGTGTGTCCAAAGAGGGTGAGGGTTCCACAAACACCCCCAAGCTTTCCTTATTGTTGAATGTTTTCAGAATGTAAGAGTTTCAAAGTTTTATATCAGGCAGGTGTTCGAAGTTCTATATGCACTTACTACTGGCAAATAATACTTTTAGAGGTGCTTTATCTGTGCCCCTTAGCAGTTTAGTGATGTGTCTCTAGGAACTTCGTGCATGCCAATGGAATAATGACTTTTAGCCATTCTGAGATAGTCCACAGGTGTTTATATTAGTTGTGGTCGTTAGGGATATAAACAAAGAAAAGAAACAATCTACTGTTGTTCCCAGTGTTAGCGCTTTAGTGTGCTTTCATGTTTTTTGCATGTACAGTAATGTCCTAGCCAGGACAGAATTTGTGGTTTAGTCTTCTGCAGTAGTTTGTAGAGATCCTTTTGGTATGTGTTGATCTTTTCACTAAGCAGCCATCACTAATGTAATACTCTGTGTTACACAGCTCCACTCCACAATTCTGGGACAAGGCTGGTTTAGGAATCATTAAAAATAAAATCAATGAAAAGGAAGTCCCCAAGATTTATGCAGGGGAAGTCACCACACTAATATTCAATTACAGGCTGCTGGGCTACAACAACAAAAAAACGAAAATAACCAGCATGCACAACATCTTGCTATTTCACAAACACTTGCATTCATAAACATATTAAATTCTAAATTTGTTGAATTCTGAACAGCTATAGGCATTGTAGTTGCAATTCTGCTGCTGTTCGGTCAATGTATCAAAACTCTCTTTACTGCAAAGCATGTCTAAACTACCCATACACTTGCATGGCAAAGTATTCAAAGAACCTTGCTTTCTCCAATAGCAACAAGTGGTGAAATCGGAGAATTGTTGCAGGCATCACATGTCCCATGTGAATATGGTGGTGTACGTTGCTAGTAAACATGTACAATTTGAAAGTAGCTTTACAATGAGTTGCCTCAGAATTTTGCAGGTTTTGTGTTCGTGTTACCTGTATCGCACTGCCTCATAGCTCAGAAATATATTTTTGGGCTTGATTGAAATAACATCTTGCAGTCCGAATGCCCTGTTCATTTCCCATTGCAAATTCAATGTAATTGAGTAACACCTTTTCCAGACCACCCCCTTTAACTACTTAGGGGACTTTTCATACTCAGTTCAAGCCAGCAAAGACCCTCATCTGTTCCCAGGGAATTCCTAGCCAGCAGTTCTCTCCTGGTCCCTTCCCTTTTCAGGAAAGCAAGTCTGTCTCAGGATAGTTGATTCAGTAACCCTCATGGACAAGCCCGATTTTCCAGATTGTATCTAGATTTTATCCGGATTCAGCACTCATCTAGTGAGGCTGGCTATTCTTCTTCTTCCCTGCAGCCTTAATTCTAGAGTCAGAATTCTATTCTCTTTGTGTTCGTGTCTTTTTGAAAATGTTCAATATTTCCACACTTATGTCATGATTATGTCATAGTTTTTGATTGCCCAAGTTCTTCCAATTACTTATGTAACAGTCAACAGTCCCACCTCAGCACACACCTCATTCTCCATTGGATGTTCATATGTCTGAATATGAAAAGGGGGGTGGGTGGGCTGATTTGATCTCAGTAAAATGGAATTCTAAATCTGTTTTTCTTTTATATTTTTTGTAGCAACATGTCATAGATGAAACATGGATTTTTGTCATCCCTGGCCTACACGCACATCTGGATATGTGAGATAAATGCGTATGCATAATCTTCATGAAGTTACTAATATTTGTCAATTGGATATTTTTTATTAAACATTATTCGAATTTGGACTGTTACGGTAGAGATGAATCCCATGATCACTTGAGTGTACTTGATTTGGTTGTGGAGTTATATTAAAAACCATGTTTAAATGCAACCATAATGTTACTTTAAATCAATATGTTTATTCATTACGGAATAAAAACATCAATTAAACACTACATATAGATATACATAATAAAAGTATCAGCAAAAATCGTCTATATTTGCATTTTTAAAGGAAATTAATGTATTGACACTGATATTGTTCATTTAAATGGGTCATCATTTCTTAAACAGTGTTCAAACTTTGAGTTTCATTTTCTAGGATAATGAAACCAATGCTAGCACTCCTATCAGCCAATAATTAACCTGGACCTGCTGATACAGGACCACCATTGTTTGGGTTTTCATTAAGCCACCATCTTGTCATTTGTATCGAAACTGAAGTTCAAAGGTAACATGTTGAGTGCAACAAGTTTTTTTAAAAAATCTGACGTTAGGAGAACAAATTAGGCTGCAAATGGGCTGCCCTCACAGTTATTAGTGAGCACATCATGAAATTCAAGTTAGTAATATTTGTCATTTTAACATTTTTTATTAAACATTATTCGAATTTGTACTGTTTTGGTAGAGAGAAATAACACGATCATAACACACGTTCACACTTGATTGTAGGTGATTTGGTTGTGGAATTATATTAAAACATGTTTAAATGCAACCATTAGGTTAATTTAAATCAATATGTTCATTCATTACGTAATAAAAACATCAAATAAACAATACAAATACATATACATTATAAAAGCATCAGCAAAAATCGTCTTTATTTACATTTGTAAAAGAAATTAATGTATTGATATTGTTCATTTAAATGGGCCATCTTTCTTAAACAGTGTTCAAACTTTGAGTTTCATTTTCTAGGATAATGAAACCAATGCTAGCACTCCTATCCTATCAGCCAATAATTAACCTGGACCTGCTGATACAGGACCACCATTGTTTGGGTTTTCATTAAGCCACCATCTTGTCATTGGTATCGAAACTGAAGTTCAAAGGTAACATGTTGAGTGCAACAAGGTTTCTTTGAAATCTGACGTTAGGAGAACAGAGTAGGCTGTAAATGGGCTGCCCTCGCAGTTATCAGTGAGCACACCATGAAATTCAAGTTAAATAGTTTGAATATTTGCATCTTCAAGTGTTTATCCTTAAATGAAGGTCGTGTGGGAGGGACCTAGACAAGTGGGCCCGTTGTTAGTGTAGTTTGTTTTTTTCCCTGGTGTAATAAATGAGCTTTCCTCCATAGAGTAGGGATGTCAGATGACAGCCAATCATTAAGGCTCGACAAGTGTTATGGAAAGTTCAAACTTCGTGTTCTGTTAAGTTAAATATGCACACGAATTGAACGTTGCTATAGTGACATTTAAACATCATAATAGTCTGTAGGCATCATGGGGTTATTTACTTCCATTGTAATGACAGAGTGCACGCCATTCCCATCAAACAACATTTCAATGGCTTCATTCTTTTGAACAAAACATGTTCAAAATGAGAATCATTTTGCAATTTACACACTGCACATACCATAGAAAGAAATTGTACTCTGTGAGGCTTTTTTAAACACATATCAACATTTCAGTCAAATGAGAACACACACACTCGTGTTGTCTTCCATTAAAGTGTTCCTGGTTTGCAATTGGCTCAGTGCATTATTCCAATGTTATAAGGCATCACTTTAAAAGTGTTCAGACAATTTGACTTTAATAATGTTTTTGCATAAAAAGGAGTAATAACGCTCAGAAGAAAATAAGTGACATTTGCCATGCGCCTTGCCTTTCATAAACTCTGATTCTCCTCATGTCCTTATGGAGCTATACCAAATATACATTAATAGAAAGGGGTTAGACATATCTGTTGCATCTAAGACATGATGGATTCGTGAAGCCGAAACTCAGCTGGTTACTTAAACCAGGAAAACAGAGAACGCTGACATTTTACCAAACAGCTACAGAGATAAAATGGTAATGCAATCAAAGATGGTGACTTGCACATTTATGACTGCCCTCTATAGAGCATGTGTCTGTACTTCAGAAGTAGAGATTTTTGGGGAATGAGATGTGAGGTGATTTGCAACGCAGGATCTGTTGGATACCAGAGTCTACCATTATAATTGCCTTTATTATATATCACATCTTGAGGATGGCTGGGCTGTCTCTCTAAATCAAGACGCATGAAAGCCAAAACTCAAGTAGCTTGAATTGACGTTCTTCTCAGAGTTCAATCCCACATCACACTTTGGTTGTAGACTAGTTGTTTTGAAATGTCTATTGTTAACTACACTCTATAGTGTATTTTTACATATTGTATGTTACACATGCTCATATAAATATTGATACTGTTGTACATCATGAGATGAAATATAAAGTATCAAGAACTATGTATTATGTCATAACATTTAACACAACTCATGGATTACATTCCTAAGCAATAAGTGATTGTGAGTGGCAGCACTCAGATGTATGAACTTACTTGTACTACTCATGCAACTTGTGTTTTTGTGATTTGTGAATTTATCTTTATTGTTTTTAATTGACCTCTCTTTTATAAATTAACTTTACAACTCAATATTTCTCCTGCATGTATTAATCTGCATGTTAAAGGCGGTTCTCCCTACCATGCCCCTGGGGAATGAGGATGAGCCAGATACTTGTAGACCAAATAGTCCAATGAAAGCAGGTCATGGCACTCCCCATCTTTGGGTTTAATTCATGTGAGGTATGAGAAGGGGAACATACACATACAACAGTGAGAAGCTGTGAAGTCACAGATGCAGTGCCTGCTAAAGCCTGGATGAAAGATGATCTTGTGAGTGATTTCAACAAGAAGCCTCTGACTTTCAGCTGGGACATAGTGGCAGACTGCCTCAGAAAACAAAAGTTGTTGGATGGGCTCTGAAGGTCCAAAGACCACAGCAGGAAGTCAGCAGAGAAATCTAGAAACAGTGTTGCTTGAGGAGTAAGGGAGTGAACTTATGACAGTCTCTAGTACACGCCCTAATGATGATTTGATCGCAGATACTCAAGCCCTTTTAGGATTACCACCAGTCAAAGGATACATTAGGAATGGCAGGTGCTAAATACGCTAATCTTCACTGCAAAGTACTACATTTGAGGCCTTTAGGAAAAGAGTTGCTGATCATTACACAAATTGTAAGACATCCTGTGAAATCTCTGGGATTTTATGCACATGTAAGAAATGTTGTGTTGGCATGACTAAAAGACAAGTTCACATTTGCAACAAAGTCACAACAGCACCTTTTGTGTCTCATTTCTTTGAATATTGACATACAGCAGATGATCTCCAATGTTTTGTTGTTGAGAACATTGTGTCTGACAACAGAGGGGGCTTTGTAGAGAAGCTGTTAGCCAGGCAAGAACAACATTGGATTTACCAGCTACTATCACATGTAGAGGGGTTGAATGATCAGATTGACTGGACTGCCTTGTTTTGAAATCAGCTACTATACTAATATAGGGTACGTTTATGTAAACAGTAGACCACAATTTCCAATTTGCACAATTTGATTTCAAATTGTACATCTATGTCTCATGGATGTTTGTATTGAATACACTTCATCTCTTATACTGTGTTGTCCTAATATAGCATGTTGTTTGGAAAATATAATGCTTTCCGTGTGAAGAAATATCTCTTCCAGCAATAAGTGTGTATGTTTTGTTCTAAGATAGCCACTGTATTTATTGTCTTTGGTGGCAAGCTATTACTTCAAGCTAGCCCATTGTTTGTTTTGATGAGCACAGCATGCATCATCACGCCTATGTAGAGTTCTCATTCTGTACGTTTCACATAGCAAGTTTAAATACTTCCCACTGTGGGTCCCGCAAAAGGTCTGCTCCAAGTGGCATACGAACACTGCATGTTGCAAGTGGAACTACATAGGTACAGATTGCAAGATATTAATGGTCTGTATATTTGTGATGCCCCAAACGATACATGAGTAAGTTGATGCTTACTTCTGAAAGCATGTACCTTTATTATTCTAGATGGCCGCAACCGTGTCTTAGCCTCACGGCTCTTCTGGAAGTACTTCAGCTTCTGTGTATGATGCCACTACTACTGTTAACCATCAGGTAAACTATTTTGTTGTTTCCCTGTGGTTTTCCCCTTTGATTTGTCTCAACTACAATGGGAGGTAATGAGTTACAGCTCCAGACTTTTATGAGGGGCGCTGTAAAGGTATCATTGATTTCAGCCAAAATATTGATTCCCCTATTCTTAACCATTATCAATAGACACAATCCACCGTAGGCTAATTATGTGTTTCCCCATTATGTTTTAGTATGGGAAATGGGCCCTGAGGAATAGGATGTTATGGGCCGACGTTCACCCCGTCCTGTGCGGAAGACCCGGCCACCTGCATCCTTAGCACTTTGGCTTCCCAGTGCAGTCGGTTCCCCAAGTACGGCTACCAGGAAGGTCAGGAGGTTTGAAGCGCTCCCCAAAGGGATACGGCATAATGCTGCTCCATTCTATGCACGGTGGCAGCTACCGTGGAAGTTAGCAACTCGAAACGCAACTACACTTCCCAGAAAACCTAGCTCTGTGTGGTAGTTCGGCTGTGGAGCCTCGCGTTGGCTTGGCCCGCCTCCCTCACTGATGTACTCCGTGGTTGCAGCCAGGACGCCGCTTCTGTTTACAGCTACTCCCGGCATTTAGAAGTTCCTCCTTCGAGTGCGAAACCCTTTGTCTCTTTACGGTATCGACTCAGATTTGTTTACTGGACCCGCAATTGGAATTCCCTGGCTTACTTGTCTTCCTGTGTACCGAACCTCTGTATTGCTTCCACGGACTCCGCAAGAAAAGGTTTTTGTCTTTGTTTTCGCCTGCACGTGTACCGGAACCCTGCTTTCTCCTGGACTTCTCTTCTACACGTTTTTGCCATAGTCGTTGTCCGCTAGTGTGCCAGACCTTGCCTGCCTTCAACTTACCTTACCTTGGAACTGCCATCCCCTCTGGTTGTTACCTTCATTCTTCAGTCACCAGTGGTAAGACGTTTCTGCCTTGCGAACTGAACTTTTGGATTGAACTTTGTTTTGCCTGTGCACTTAAGGACGCTCTGCAGCCGTGCACCATCCCGAAACCAGTGCGACCCTCGTGCCGCCCGGGTATTAGTATCCTACTAACATTTCCCTTTTTCTTATTTTATCCCTGTCGTTGTATTCTGTATCCTTCACTCCTTCCCCACTGGTAAGATCCTGTCCATCTCCTGATTTGTATCATAGCTTAAATCAGTTAGGTTCTAAGTCTTGTTATATTCCTAGGTGATTCCTGGTTTTGTGCCATACTTCCATACAACGGGGGGAAAAAGCTCAGGTATTCCATTGATTAGTAAGACTTACAGGGGACAAGTGTTACCTTCGTATTACTTACTTGTTGTTCTTTCCTTTGCAGCCTGGTTCGTGGCGGTGCGTTCTCCCCGCCCTTTTGGGTGATCAGTCCACTTGCCTGGTTAATATACAGCAAGAGGTCATATCATTTAGAAGGTCTTATTCCCTCACAGAGAGGAGGCTTGGGTGGAGGCTCTACCCAAAGCTCTTCAAGCAACTTCCCGGTTTTTGGTTCTACACTCTGGTTTCACACACTCATCTCACCGGTGAGTAACAAAAACAGAAGCCATGGATGAAGCTGATCCTTTGGCCGCCTTGTTTCATTTAGTGTCTGAGTTACGGTCTGACATGACAATGGCTCATGACGCCATGCACCAGAGGATCGATAGCTTACGGAGTATTCAAACTCCCCCACCAATGGGGGTAGACATGGCGGGTGCGGCCGCATCAGGTTCTGGTTTACCTTCAGCTTCTGCTTCAGGGTTTTCTGCGGCCTCGGTTTTGATGGCCACACAATTTCCGTTGGCCCCTCCGGAACGCTTTGCGTGAGACCCAAAACTATACCGGACTTTCATAAACCAATGCAAGCTACACTTCTTTTGTCGGCCCACCGCTTTTCCAAACTCCACCACCAAGGCAGCCTTTAATCTTTCCCATCTCGGGGGTACAGCGGCTGCGTGGGCCAACCCTTTGCTTGAGTCTAACAGCTACATCCTCTATGACTGTGACAAACTCATTTTGGCCATGAATAAGGTGTTTGATAACCGCTATAAGTCTCAAGCATCAGACCTGGAGCTGCTGAGTCTACGACAAGGCACTTCTTCTCTTTTCTCTTATCTCACCAGATTCAATCAGCTAGCTGCTGAAACGGACTGGCCCGAAGAGAAGAAATCAGCCGTGTTTTACCAGGGGTTGTTTGAAGAATTAAAAGATATCCTAGCCACAGTCCCGGTCGTTCCGACCTCCTTCGGTGAACTGTTAGACTTGGTGTTACAAATAGATGCCCGAAGGTCAGAAAGAAGAGGGGAACGTAAAACCCCTGTCCTTACCCCCTCTCCAGTGGATGTAGTCACCCCTCCTGCTCCGACTCCAGAACCCATGCAGATAGGGGCGGTGAGGGGCCCTTTGACTCCCGCACAACGTGAATATTGACGTTCACATAATTTGTGCATGTATTGTGGGTCTTCAGAACACCAGCTGAAAGACTGTCCCAAAAAAACAGTCAAAAAGGCGGGAAACGCCAAATCCCGGTGATAGATAGAGTCCCTACGCCGGGAGTGTTTTCCTTGGACTCACATGGTTTTTCGTCTGCTCCTGTCGGTCTTCCTGTGTTATTCACCACGACCAAAGACGCTACGTTCTCCTCCTTGGCTATCATCGATTCAGGAGCTACAGGGAACTATATGGACTATGACTATGCTGCAAAAAACAATGTGTCCATACTACCCAAGGCACATCCCAAGAGGGTTCATACTGTGGATGGTACATCTTTGGTATCCGGCTTGGTCACACAGAATACTTCCCTTGTCAGCATGAAAACCGAAGACGGACACATTGAATCGATTTCATTCGATTTAATTAAGGCTCCTCAATATCAGGTCATATTGGGTATTCCGTGGTTGCAACACCACAACCCTGCTATTGATTGGGTAAAGAAGAGTGTTCGCTTGCCTTCTTTGGAGTGTAATGAACACTGTTTTCAGGACACGTATGTATGCCCGGAGTCTTCTAGACAGGCTCTGGTGGCTTTCTTGTCTATTATAGGCACCATCGCTCGTGACGCCAGTATAGACATTCCTCCTGAATACAAATCCTTTCGGGATGTGTTCGATAAGGGCAGGGCAGATCAATTGCCTCCTCATAGGCCCTATGATTGTCCGATAGACCTGTTACCAGGGGCCAAGATACCAGCTGACAGAGTCTATTCCCTTGCCTTACCAGAGGACAAGATTTTGAAGGAATACATAGATAAAGCCTTGGCCACAGGCTTGATTAGGCCTTCAAAATCCCCTGCGGCATCTCCACTATTTTTCATCCCTAAGAAGGAGGGGGACCTGCGCCCTTGTATAGACTACAGGGCATTGAATGCAATCACTGTAAAAAACCAGTACCCTCTTCCGTTGATATCAGTGCTTTTGGATCAACTTGGTTCGTCAGTGGTGTTCACTAAACTTGACGTTAGGGGTGCCTATAATCTTGTTCGGATTAGAGCGGGGGACGAGTGGAAAACTGCCGTCAAGACGCGTTATGGGTTATTTGAATACCTAGTGATGCCGTTCGGACTCTGTAATGCCCCGGCCACCTTCCAGGCATTCATTAACGACATCTTCCATGACTGCCTGGACCAATTTGTTGTAGTTTATCTGGATGATATCCATATCTACTCATCCTCTATGAAGGATCACGACGTACATGTACGTTTTGTGTTGCAAAGGTTGAGGGAGAACCACCTATACGTCAAGGCAGAGAAGTGTGTTTTTAATTCCACCTAGGTGGAATTTCTTGGTTATGACTTGACCAGCCATGGCATTCGAATGAGTCACTCCAAGGTTAGAGCGATTCTGGAATGGCCCATTCCTACCTCTGTCAAGGCATTGCAGTCCTTCTTGGGATTCTCCAACTTTTATCGGCGTTTTATCCATTCATTTTCATCGATTTCTGCTCCTTTAATGGTGCTGACCAGCTCCAAGAAACCGTATGCGTGGAATCTGGATGCACAGTGGGCCTTTGAAATTCTGAAGGCCGCCTTCTCGACGGCACCGGTCTTACAACACCCGGACCCTCTCCTCCCTTTCCTAGTGGAGGCGGATGCCTCCGGTTCAGCTATCGGGGCGGTGTTGTCACAGGAATGTCCTGATTCAGGGGAGATCCATCCAGTTGCATATTTCTCCAGGAAATTGACCCCGTACGAACGCAATTATCCTATCACAGAGCGTGAGTTATTAGCCATCAGGGACGCCTTTGCGGAATGGCGTCATCATCTGTTAGGTGCCCATCATCAGGTTGCTGTCTATTCAGACCATCGCAGCCTCCTTGCCTTTAAATCTATGAAATGCCTTACGGCCCGACAAGCTCGTTGGCATCTCTTCTTTTCCCAGTTTAATTTTGTCATCACATACCGACCGGCTCGTCTCAATGCCTGTGCTGACGCTCTTTCGAGGTTATCCCACGGTACTTGTATTCCTAAGGCCGATCGTCCCCTGCTGTTACCTAAAAGGGTGGTTTGTGCCTGCACTCCTCAGCCTTCGCTCTGTGCTCTTATCTCGTCCTGGGTGACTTCAAATACAGAGGAATGCGACTCATTAAACCTCGACATTGTGCAGGGCTTGCGTTATATCCAGGGTCGTCTCTTTATACCTCCTGGGGAAGCACGTCTTCGGGCCCTAGCCTGGTCACACGATTCCTTGATGGCAGCCCATCCGGGGGAAGCAAAAGACGCTGGAAGCATTGCGCCGCTGGGCTTGGTGGTCATCAATGCCCAGGGATGTCATCGATTATGTGGCTTCTTGCTCGGTGTGTGCTCAATGCAAAGTCTCTAGATCCAAGCCTGTGGGCCTTTTGCGTCCCCTTCCGGTGCCACAGAAGCCGTGGTATATGGTCTCCATGGACTTCATTGTGGACCTGCCTCCTCTAAACGGTTATGATACCGTCTGGGTAGTCATCGACTACTTTTCCAAGATGGCTCTGTTTGTTCCCTGCTCGGGTTTGCCTTCGGCCCCCGTCTTGGCTTCTTTGTTCCTCAAGCATGTCTTTCGTTTCTTTGGGCTCCCCTCTATCATTGTTTCAGACCGCGGCCCCCAGTTTACGTCTCGCTTCTGGAGGGCTTTGACTTCTTCACTTCACATTGACGATCGTTTCAGCTCTGCATATCATCCACAAACTGATGGGCAGACTGAGAGGGCTAATGCCACTCTAGAGCAATTCCTCCGATGCCTCTGTCTCCAATTTCAGTCTACCTGGTTGGAGATGCTCGCCCCTGCTGAATTTGCCTACAATAATTCGGTTCACTCTGCCTCAGGTGTATCCCCGTTTTTTGCCTTATGTGGATTCCATCCACGCTCTTTGCCTTTGGATCCGGCACTCCCCATTGACAACCCGGCCGCTCAGGCTTGTGTAAGAGAATTGGAGTCGGTCCGTAGGGGAGTTCGATCCCACCTTCTGCTTGCCCAGGAGAGGGCAAAAAAGTACGCTGACCGACATAGGATTGCAGCCCCGGAATACAGAGTGGGCATGAAAGTTTGGCTGTCTACGCGTAATCTGCGCATTCCTGGCAAACGTATGCTGCTGCCTATGTTCGTGGGTCCTTTTCCCATTACGGACGTTTTGAATCCAGTGGCAGTGCGTCTTTCTTTGCCTGCTTCATGGAAACTGCATCCGGTGTTCCATGTATGTCTCATCAAGCCTTGCCTTCCCTCTACACGTCTACCTACGCGACCTAGCCCTGTTCGTGTGGATGGCGAGGACGAGTATGAGGTTGCTGATATCTTGGACTTTCAACTCCGCAGGGGTTGGCCATTCTATCTGGTCGACTGGAAAGGATATGGTCCCGAGGACAGGTCTTGGGAACCCTTGAGCAATATTCACTCACCTGTACTCCTGCGTCGCTTCCACGCCCGCAAGGGGTTGTCGCCGCCTTTGGGGGCGGATGCTGTTATGGGCCGACGTTCACCCCATCCTGTGCGGAAGACAAGGCCACCTGCGTCCTTAGCACTTCGGCTTCCCAGTGCAGTCAGTTCCCCAAGTACGGCTACCAGGAAGGTCAGGAGGTTTGTAGCGCTCCCCAAAGGGATACGGCATAATGCTGCTCCATTCTATGCACGGTGGCAGCTACCGTGGAGGTTACTCACTCGAAACGCAACTACACTTCCCAGAAAACCTAGCTCCGTGCGGTAGTTCGGCTGTGGAGCCTCGCATTGGCTTGCCCCGCCTCCCTCACTGATGTACTCCGTGGTTGCAGCCAGGACGCCGCTTCTGTTTACAGCTACTCCCGGCATTTAGAAGTTCCTCCTTTGAGTGCGAAACTCTTTGTCTCTTTACGGTATCGACTCGGATTTGTTTACTGGACCTGCAATTGGAATTCCCTGGCTTACTTGTCTTCCTGTGTACCGAACCTCTGTTTTGCTTCCACGGACTCCGCAAGAAAAGGTTTTTGTCTTTGTTTTCGCCTGCACGTGTACCGGAACCCTGCTTTCTCCCGGACTTCTCTTCTGCACGTTTTTGCCATAGTCGTTGACCGCTAGTGTGCCAGACCTTGCCTGCCTTCAACTTACCTTACCTTGGAACTGCCATTCATTCTTCAGTCACCAGTGGTAAGACTTTTCTGCCTTGCGAACTGAACTTTTGGATTGAACTTTGTTTTGCCTGTGCACTTAAGGACGCTCTGCAGCCGTGCACCATCCCGAAACCAGTGCGACCCTCGTGCCGCCCGGGTATTAGTATCCTACTAACATTTCCCTTTTTCTTATTTTATCCCTGTCGTTGTGTTCTGAACTCCTCAAATCCTTCACTCCTTCCCCACTGGTAAGATCCTGCCCATCTCCTGATTTGTGTCATAGCTTAAATCAGTTAGGTTCTAAGTCTTGTTATATTCCTAGGTGATTCCCGGTTTTGTGCCATACTTCCATACAACGGGGGGAAAAAGCTCAGGTATTCCATTGATTAGTAAGACTTACAGGGGACAAGTGTTACCTTCGTATTACTTACTTGTTGTTCTTTCCTTTGCAGCCTGGTTCGTGGCGGTGCGTTCTCCCCGCCCTTTTGGGTGATCAGTCCACTTGCCTGGTTAATATACAGCAAGAGGTCATATCATTTAGAAGGTCTTATTCCCTCACAGAGAGGAGGCTTGGGTGGAGGCTCTACCCAAAGCTCTTCAAGCAACTTCCCGGTTTTTGGTTGTACTCTCCGGTTTCACGCACTCATCTCACCGGTGAATAACATAGGAGGCATGTTTTGGCTCATCATCAAAATTAGTATGCCACCACTGGCATTGTGTGTGTAGAATGATGACACTGTCCTTCCGCCAGTGGTTTGGGTTTACCTACCTCTAGCGTTAAGATCGTTAGTTACATGATTGTTCATGACTAGTTGGCCTGTTTATTACAATATTACCAGATTGGCACTTCCCTACTAGCCATGAATAATTGAATTTGTATTGCACTTTATTCAGCACTATGGGCACTTAATATAAGTGTCAGGCCAAAGTACGTGTTCATGTGGCTGTGTTTTTTTGTATTACAACATAGACAGGTTTAGCTATGCTAAATGTAAATGTGTTTTGCCACGCACCACCCCACCAAGTTAATTATTCATGTGTTTAGTTAATAAAAGGTTTTCACAATCTATGACTCAAAAAATGGGTGAATCAAGAGTATTGATTTTTTTAGGCCTATGTCCCCATAACTTTAATCTCTTGGAAATGATATGTTCGAAATTAGTGTGTGATCCACATGGCTGAGATTACAAAGATTACTTATTTTTGTGTATGTGTTCCATGATCTTTTAAATTTACAGGGACCCTGGTGTTTATTTCAGCCTGAGGAGCAATAGACACTGGAAATGCTTCTATTAAATCAGTGGGTGCTAGAGCTGGAGAGACACAACTGAAATCGGGAGACAAGCAATGAATTCCAGAAGCATGAAGCAAACCTGAGAAAGAATAAGAGGGATTGGGTGCAAAAGGCTGAGCGGTAGAGAGACCCTGGAGGAGTTGTCAGGAATGCCAGGTGGGTAAACTTGGCTGTACTCTAGATGTCCACAGAGATTGCTCTACCCATCAACCCACCAAACCCAAGAACTTGCTGACTGAACAAAGCACCTCTAGAATAAACAGACTGGCGTTAGGAAAAATTTCACCAAGGCATGGGAACCCCAGGCTGTGGGAAGAGACAAACTGTAGAGGAGCAGTTACATGCCTCTTCAGGAAATCCCATCCCTCTACCTCCTATATGTTGGAAGCCTGAGATTGTGCCATGCTTGACACCAGCAGTTGTGACCATACTATGAAAATATATCTTACATAATACCGCCTGATAGTAAATATTGGCCTAAGCACATTCACATTGCACTGTAATATTGCTATGAATGAACCTGACAGAGGCTAACTACGCCGCCATTTTGAGTTATCCTCCATTTCGATCGACTCCTGCTTTCGATACCATGTTCAGAATTTGTGTTTTTGGCTTCAGCAGAACAAAATGAACTTTGTACATTTTCATGATGTCAACATAGATATGAATGTTGAATGTGGATTGTTTATCCAACATTGAAGAACCTTGGAGCTAAACAAAAGCTGTACTAATCAGTAATTTAGAGACCATCTGTCCCAACAGTGCCTTCTCCGTTCAAACAACAAAGTAAAATAACAAATAGCTGAATGTGCTCTTTTGCAGAAATCTTTGTTTTCTCTCCTTGAAACTAACTGACTTTAAACTTAAGAACAAATGGTAGACAAATATAAGCGAGTAAAATGAGGATTGTTACCTTTGTGTCTTGTATTTGGAAAACATGTAAAATGCTTGATGGAAAACAGTGAACTATGCAAAGATGTTTAAACATTAATGAGTTATGTACTTAGGTCATGAACCCTAGGTAATGTATTACATGAAGAGGGGTTGGACATGAGCCCAAGGCTGTGAAGAATTTGTATAAATATGTGCATTTGTGGAATGTTCAGGACTCTCTCATCTCACGGTGTCTGCTTGCACACACTGCGGGATGTTGAGAGCCAGACAGCTGTTTGTTAATAAAAGTACAATTGTCACTTTGACCTTGTGACTGGTGTATTTCTATTATGTGGTAGTAAGCCTTGATGTTCGGTAATCTTTCAATACCACAGCGAGTATTCCAAAGAAGGTACCCACTGTGGAAACCCTATCAAATGTATCCCTGAAGAGATGACAATCTGAGGGGGGAGCTTCCTGAAGGAATATGAGAAGGAGAAAAATAGGAGCTGGTGAGGTCACAGAAAGACGAGCGTGACACCCTGAGGACACTGGCTGAAGAGAATTCATGGATCTTACAGAAACTGAGGAAAAAATTAAGAATCGAGTAAACTTTCATATGCGAAAAGACGATTGCACGTATAAGAAGCACTGCAGAAAATGCAAGCTGTTCCATAAATGTACATATACTGCAACACAAGTAGACTAAGTGATCAGAGAAGCTGGCTATATGTAGTGAATTGACTGCAGGCAAAGCCGCCATTGTATAGAAGCTGGACATCAGTGTCATGAATTTTTGTAAGCCATGACCCATGGAGAGGAATGGCCGAGAACTCTGTCACAGCAAGAATATAATGAGATCGTGGAAACAAATGGCGAGGCTGTCTGGCCTGGTACCAAAGCTGAAGCAAGCCAAGGTTGGTTATCTATTTTTGAAGGCAGTGAACGTGTGAAGCTGAATCGTCCCTTGTTAAGGTGCAACATCAACCAAATCGTGGTCTCCTGCCACGTGTGCCAAGGATGGAAATAGAGTTGAGCATGGAGTTCTAGAACAGCAATAGTGAATGCCTGTACTCCCTTATATTCCCAGAGACAAGATACTTTGCAAGACCAAGTTCAAAGACAATCTTCATGGCAGAAGGCATAGGTGATGAGAGGTGATGGGCTAATTGGCTGGGGAGTTAAAGTCCACGTGCTGGCACCTGGGTCTGAGCTCAAGTGCTGCTAAGTTAACCGAATGTTCCAGACATGGCATGAGCATGCTGTAAGTGACTCCGATCAAGCAATCCCACTAAGTCAGTGCCTTGTCTGGGATGCCCAAGGGAAGCCCTTATTTATGTATTTGTATGGCAAGTTATAATCTGGATGATGAATCCTTGTATAACACCCCTCTCTTAGAATCCCCCTTGACCCCACTGAGCCAAGAAATAGGCTTGTTTTGCAAATTTAAAAGGTTTATTTGAAAAATTAAACAATATATATATATCTGAAGTGGGAGAATGGGAGAAAAGACTCCCCCCAATCTCCTCGCGACCCTGGCCCAGAGGATCGCAGCCCAGACACCCGCCACGAGATGAATTTGTCTATCTACCAGATGACCAAATACCCTGGTTCAAGAACATACGGATGTGTCCACCAGCCTGCCCACCAGCCTGCCCTACTCAAGCCGACACCTGCGTCATGGATGAACTCGACTAAACCCTCAACAACAAGCACCCACATCGTTAGAGATGCCATGACGACCTAGCTAACTGTCAAGAACACACGTGCCACCATGCACACTGGACACTCCCACACCAACTCACACGAAGAATATACTCAGTGCTATGACGTAGGTGACGGATACGCCCACTGACGCGCATCTTTATTATTTTTCACATAGGTTCTCCGAAATGCAGAAACGCAAGACGCACAAAGCACTCGTTTACTTGCTTGCTGACGCTCCTCCCAACCCTTGCATCGTGATAAAAATACAACGAAGACATGACAATGCCTATGAAGCCATGTGACACCGCAACATAAGTGCCGTACATTAAACATCCCCACCTATGAACCAGGCCCAAGTAGGCCGCAAGCAAGAGCCGCCATGAACACTGAGCGAGCAAGAGTACAATTGCTGACCCTGCAGAACGAGCCCAGCGAGAGCTGGCAGCCAAGGGAGCGATGTTGCAACTCGTATGCTACCAGCCGACTCCAAGGTCACACCTGTAAGCAAAACCAGGCACGTAAAGGCAAATACAACTTTAAATGTGCAGAATTCTGCCTCAGCCACGGTCTCTCCTCACGTGACCAAGCCAAACCTGACAAGGTGCCAGACCCACGAGGGAGAAGTTGCCTGGGTCCCACGTCCGGGACACAGGCTGCAACAATGAAATGACCCAATGGACACCTACAGCGATGGGAATGGTCTGCTCTCAGGGCTATGAGCAAATCCACGCATTGTCTGCACTAACACATAGTTACATATTGTTGCAAATGACAGGTACACCGCGAGCTGGGAACAACGATGGTCCCAGGCTGGGGGCTCGCGAGTGGACCAATCAGAATATGGGGGCACTCATCACTGACGCCACTAACATTAGCCAATAATTAGGGGTCTTCGTGTAACAATTTTCAAGTATCTAATAGAAGGGACAGCCCAAGTATACCACCTGACTGACCCTCAACCACTAACAATGTTCTCTATATGTATGCTATACTAACCCTACCACTCGAGGAACCAATCCAGAATGGCGATAGGTTTTTCGCTAACTTTCCCAGGTGACGCAAGTAGCGCGTCATACTGAGGCAAAAAGGGGCCTGCGAGCCCCATGAATTCTGAGAGTCTCGACGGACGCGTACGATCCTAGACCCATCCCTGCCGTTGTTCAATAAACAGCAGAACCACCTTGCTTCTTGCGTGTGTCTCATACTCATTTTTGGGAAACACGGGAGGAGTTGGGGCCTCCCAGCCCGGACGTCCGCGGATGGCCCAGCTGACCCCGAGAGAAACTCCCCGACAAGTTGGAGGCACCGCTGAGATCTGGTTACGATCTACCTTTTTATTTTTCCGAGTACTCTCGTTGCGAGGAGGCCCGGCGGCGTGGCCCCCTCTGTCGCTGCCCCCTGTTTGAGGACTACAGGACCATCGCGGAACTGCGAGAAGACCGGACAGCGCAATCCGGATATTGGCCCTCGGGAGCCGGTTGAGAAGTATCCCGCCCGCGGTTGGCGAGTGTCCAGACGTGGTCCAGACGAGGGGAGGTGGCGAGCCGCTTGGAGGGGTGCACGCAGTCGAGCAGCCCCACATCAAGAGAACTTGGTGAGTATGCCACACCCAACAAGCAATGTGAAGTTGTGAGGGAGGGGGGAGGAATGGAATAAGGGAGGTGGGAGGTGTTACAAAGGTGTGCGGCGAAGATTTGATAAATTAGTGTTGGCGGTGAAGTGATTGGTAGCTGGACAAGTGCGAGAGCAGTCCGCTACGCTACGAAGAAGAGTGGGCGGAGCACGAAAACATCACGTGCGACCGCTCGAAGATACTAATTGGCCTAGGTCGCGACCACCTGTGTGTGTGTGTGTGTGTGCGGTTTCCTACCAATTGGCGATTATTGTTCAATGAGTAGATGAGGATCCCTATTGATCGAGCAGAGAAACTCGATAGATAGATGACGTTTTCCTGTAGGCGGTAGCTAACTGGTTGCCTAATACGGAAGATAATTGGCTGGTTAAGCCCTCCTGTTGAGGGGCGTATCACACGCGAGGCGACGCAGCGTGCACAGTCTGATTATATTATTGGTTACCTTGTTCCAGGCGTGACAAGAGGACAGCTGTGGGGTTAACGGGGATAAATAGCAAAACTTATTTCGAGCATTCTGAAGTGTGAAAAGAACTTACCGGTAGTTTTGGAAGAGGTCGGTGACGTCACCCGTAGGGCTTTCATAGGATACCTCGACCACACGGCATTGTTGTAGAGTGGTGGGAAAGTGAATAGTGGTGAGGGGGTGCGCATGGAGGTTAGCGGCCACGTTAAATTGGGGACAGGTGGAGAGGGGGAAGTGACCGTGCACGGAGAACGCCGGCCACAACGAGTGAGGAAGGAGGAGGAGGGGTGAAGAAAAGTGGGACGGCTGTACGCAGCAACAGGGGGCTACGTGCGCCTTGGCCGTAGGGGGCCGTAACGGTATTAAGGAAGAGAAACAAAGACAGAGAAAAAGACTACATACTTGCAAGCGTAATATTTGACTGTTTTTCTTTTTAGCGGACGATCGCATGTCCCCAAACTACGGGGCCAGGTAACACATCTGCAATTGTCATATTTGATTGAGTTTATTTTAGTCAGGTAACGACTACTATATTGAAGGGAGCTAACAACACAGTGCAACCATGTCATACGGGATAGGATCGGGAGGGGGGGGCACACCCTCACTACCCCGCTACAGCATATATGTAAAACACTGTCACCCCATAGGGAGAAACTGATTAAATACAACATAGAATGGACACAAGGGACGGACAACAAAATGACGACAACCTGGCCGCCTAACGGCAGTTTCGACCCATACGTCCAACACTCGCTACTAACACATCTACATAACACATACAAGGGGAGGAAGTTGACGCACCACGTGGAGGTGTTTAATTTATGGAGGATGTTCCAGGGGTCCCGACCAGGACCGACCGGAATGTTCACTATGGAGGAAATGAAGGAGGAGAAGAAGATTAAGGAGGAAGAAGAGAATGGGGAAAAGGAGGTTGACAGCGCACAATGCGCGGGAAGAGGATGAGAGGGGTAGGAGAAGCTTAGTAACGTAAATGAAGCAGAAATAAAAAAGGAACGGACCGACGACATGCCTTTAGCAAAAGTAGTGAAAAAGGAGGACGGGGGCTTATATCCTGTAACGGAGCTACGAGAAGTGGTAAGGCGACAACTAACGGCGGCTGAGGGGTATTCGAACCCAGCATACAGCCCACCACCATATACAGCTACAGGTGGCTACACAGGGGGGGGGGGTGACAAGTGCGGTAGGGCCAACTTATACGAAGATGCCCGCAAGGGAAGGGAAGACTAGTGAAGACCAAATTGCAGCCATAGGACACGACGAGTGGGTAGCTGCGCAGGTGCTATTAAAATTGCGAGGGACATTAACGGGAGAAGAGAAGGAGGTAGTAAGGAAAATGAACGAGGACGATGAGAGTAGCAGTGAAATAAAAGGGGAAGGAGGCAAAAAGAAAGAAGGGGAGCTGTTACAAGCAAAGGAGGAGATTTTGGAGGAACGATTGGCGGAGTTAAGGAATGAGCAAAACGCCCTGATCAAACAGCTTGAGAGGGAGGAAAGAGAGAGAAGGAGGGAAAGGAAGGAAAGTAGGGATGAGTTAGAAAAAATGAGGGAACGAACTGAAGAACCGAAGAGGGAAGCTGAAAGGATGAAGGCAGTAGCAGAAAGGGTATCTCGAGCAGCGCAGCGCGACAGGAAAAGGGAGGAAGAAGAGAAGGAAAAGGAAATGGAAATATGGAAGAGAAAAATACTATCAGAAACCACAAAGAAATACGAGGAAGGGAGGGTAATAGAAAGCATATTAGAAAGGGAAAGAGAGAGATGGGAAAGGAGGAGAGAGGAAGAAAGGATATTAGAAAAGATGAGTAGTGAAGTAATGGGGAATTAAAAAAGAAAAGAGAGGAAATAGGAGGAGAAATAATAGAGAAAAGAGAAGGGGAAAGAGGAGATAGGAGAGGGGAGAGTGGGATAAGGAAATATGAACGCAGGGACACAGAAGTAGCAACAACATCAGCACAAAGGGGAGCAATTGGTAAAGAAGAAGTGGGAGGAACGGATTTAATAGATTTAAAAACAGTGACGATTAGGGGGAAAAAGACAGATTGGGGGTTGTCGCTCCTGGATGATTTTTGCAGTGAGGAAGAAGAAGGAATGGGGAGAGAAGGAAGAAACGGGGAAAGGGAAAGCTTAGATAAATTGTACATCACCCGAACCAACAGGGAATCACCATGGGCTTGCAGAAGGAAGGAAGAGCTGGGGGGAAGTGAGGAAGGAGAGCAAGGAATGGCGGGAAGGCAAACACGTGTAGCTACACCCTCATCATCCCATCCAACATGCCCACCCACACCTGCTCCCGAACACACACCCTACGCCGGCAGGCTTAGAGATCTCCCCGGACGCACCCAGGAAGAACGAACACACACGCCCACATCAAATAAAGGAAATCATAAACGAAGGGGAAGAGCTGAAGGGGAAGTAGCTATGAGCGGGAGATATATGGACATAACAGATGACGTAGACGACACAGAAGAAGAGGAGGGGTATACGGACTCAACACCGCGACACCCGGGGGGGCAGATAGGACACAACCTAATGCCACTTTTGGAGAGAGGAGGGGTTAGACCACAATACGTCCCTTGGAAGCATGCAGACAAGGAAAATATAAAGTGTAGGCTCCCCTCACTAAGTGGAGGAGCGGGGAAATGGATATATGAGATGGAAAAACACACTGCAGGACAGAAACTGGCAGTAGGAGATGTGAAGGGCCTACTAATATCAATATTAGGGGATGCAGCAGATGACATCTGGAAGAGAGCGGGCTTCCCCGGGGTCACAATAACGAACACATCACATGACGGGGCGCCGTTTGCGAATTGCAGGCATGCATTATGGCAAGCACTAAGGGTACAATACCCAGACACCTCAGACATAGGAGCAATTACATCACGCAAGATGCGTGAGAACAAAGATCCTGTTGATTATATCCAGGAAATTCAGGAGAAGTGGCGTATGGAAACTAGAGAGCAGTGGGACAAGACACCGGCAATATTTTATCATATACTAATACAAGGGCTCCCGGAGGCAGTACAGAAACAATTGAAGAAAGTAGTGGGGATGGAAGCAAAGGCTTGGCCGGAAATACAACTGACAATAGTACACCATTGTAGGACGTGGCAAGAAAAGGTGAAACAAAAGGAAGAAGATAGAAAAGCAGAAGAGGCTAAATTAATGCAGAAAAAACTGACTAAGTACACGATGGAAGGTGCACTAATAACTACACCTACAACAGTGACACTAAACCCCACGCAATTAGTGGTCGCACAAGACCCCTCCCAAATACAATCACCACAAATTATAACACAACAGCTGCCACCACCCACACCATACACGGCTAACATGGGAGGAGGATACATGACATCAGGAACTGGATATTATAATAACAACAGGGGAAGGGGAGGAATGATGAGGGGGAGGGGATATGGCTATCCTGCACAACAGCAAGGGGGAGGATTCAGAAACTTCTACCGCACTGGGCAACCAGTATACCAGGATAATTCAGGAAGTTTCCCATGGCAGACCACGGAACCACCTGTATGTTGGATTTGTGGAATGTTAGGACACGTGTCACGCACATGTAGAATGAGACCCTCCACACCAGCGTGGGGGGAACAAGGACAACAAGGGCCTACAAGGGAACAGCAGGGTTACCAACAACAGCAGGGGCTGCCACAGGGCAGCACGCAGAAACAGTTAGTAACACAACAACAGCCACAGACATATTCACTACCGCAACAACACGTAGCGATAACACATCAACACCAAGTGCAGCCAGTGCAGCAGCACACTCAAATACAGGACCATAAGGTAACCTCCACCGATACACAGCTACAACAAACACAACTGGGAAGGGTGACTGTCCTGGGACACAACCCTTACACAGGAAGTGGTCAATCATTATACCCACAATAGGACAGCCCACAGACGTACTTGGTGTGTCCCATCCTGTCACTAACACCTAATAGTGCGGAGGAACCACGCATTGAGGTAACGATAGGTGACAAAAAATTATCATTCCTTGTTGACACTGGGGCAACCCGGTCTTGCATAAGGGAAGGTAGATTTAAGATGTCAGGTGAGGCCATGAACACCCAAGGATTCTGTGGGGCTAGGGGGTTGGTTCCCTTTACTGATAATATCTCATTATCTATTGGAGATTATGACATGTCTGTCCCACTCCTGTATTCAAAGGAGTCACCAGTAAACATACTTGGGAGAGACATAATGAGCAGGCTAAATATGACAATCTCCTTCACGGAGGACGGCATAATTTGTTCCACTCCAGGAATAAACATGCTCACTGCACGGCAAATTCTGCAAGCATACTGCGGACAGACAGTAACCCGGGCTGAGCCAGTGGATGGTGAACTGTTCCAGTACGGAACAGACATGGCATTCGCATGGATGCCAGGAATAGAAGGAAAGATCTGGAGGAGGCCAGCAGCATATTTGTTCAGACCCGAGACACCAGCCAATGAACCGGAAGGGAAGGTGATTTCGGTGAGCATTGAGAGTATCATAGCAACTGCTGATTATATCGCAGTACATGCCCAAGACAGGGAAGGGAGAGCATGGAGGGCAGTGATAGCCCTGGCTGAGGGACGCAGGCTGACCCAGGTATCCGATGAGGAGCTCTTTTCAGAAGACAAGGAAGAGGGTGAAATGGTATTTATGATGAGTGTAGATATATGGCTAAGAGTGACATATAAGCAAGTGGCACAGAAAATGGCCATGGCACTTGAGGCACCCGCATCTACCCCAGTTCCCTTCTACGAGGAAGATATGGCAAAAGTTCCAACATCACTGTGGACCACCAGTCCTTATGACGTGGGCTACATAAAGAGTATCGGGGGAGTAAGAATAAAGCTGAAAAAGGGTGCAATACTCCCCAGAGTGAAGCAGTACCCACTATCAAAAGAGGCAGATGAGGGCATATATGAAACAATAACGGCCCTAATAAATAAAGGCATACTGGTACCATCAGAATCACCATGTAACACGGCCGTGTACCCAGTGAGCAAAGCTAAAGGTGGATCTTGGCATTTTATCCAGGACCTCAGACCCTTGAACAACATTGTGGAAGCAGAATACCCCATAGCAGCAAACCCGGCCACAATCTTATGTGGGATTCCAGCAGAGGCCTCACAGTTCACAGTGATTGACCTCAAAAATGCCTTTTTCTCAATACCCCTGCATCCAGACTCACAAGACTTGACAAGCTTCACGTACAGAAACACAAAATGGAAACACACAAGGTTACCACAAGGGTACTGCGAGTCACCCTCAATTTTTAACAGAGTAATACAAATGGACTTGGGAAACGTTGAATTGGAAAGTACGGTGCTGCAATATGTTGACGACATAATAATTTGCAGCACAAGCGAGAAAAGGTGCAGGGAAGACTCATTGGAAATGCTGACAGTATTGGCTGAAAAAGGGTACAAAGTAGACAAGGAAAAGTTACAGTACTGTCAGGAACAGGTATTATACATTGGTCAACTAATATCCCAACACGGAAGAAAGATTGCACCACAAAGAGCACAGGCTATATCAAACACGCCACTGCCACAAACAGTGAGGGAGCTGCAGCAGTTCCTGGGATTGTGCAACTACTGTAGAGCATGGGTTTTTGATTACAGCTCATACATAGGACCCCTACTTGAAGCATTGAGAGAAGCAAACAAAGGGGAGAAAACATTGGGATGGACAAGGGAAATGAAGGAAGCATTTGACGAGTTGAAGAACGCAATATCAACTGCTCCGGTACTGGCCACCCCAGATTATGAACGGCAGTTCTTTATCTTTTCACATTGCGACTCGGCGGTAATGAAAGCAGTATTGGCTCAGAAAACAAGCATGGGACACAAGCCAATAGCGTTCTACAGCGGTCACTTGGACCCTGTTATGTTAGGCCATTTCCCTTGTGAACAGAGTCTCGCCGCAGCTCCATTTGCGGTAGAGAAATCATCATCTATTACTATGGGGTGCCCAACCCCACTATTCGTGGAGCGTGCACTATTTGCAATATTGAACAAGCCTAAGTCCACACTAACCACGCAGAGGGCGTCAGGTTATGAATTCATATTGTCTAGACCAGAACTATCTATTGTTAGATGCAGTACAGTTAACCCCGCAAGGTTTATAGCGGAAGTTATTGAGGAAGGTGATTATGCTCACGACTGTATGCAGACTATCGAAATGTACTCATGTACTAGAAAAGTTGAAGAGGATGCGCTCAATGGTGGAGAGCTCTTGTTCATTGATGGGTCATCAACAATAGACCAGAGTGATGGGATAAGGAGAACTGGGGCAGCAGTGGTAAAAATGACAGAGGATTTGGTGTGTGTCCCGGTGAAATGTGTACAGTTACCACAGCATTATTCGGCTCAAGCAGCAGAATTGGTTGCACTGATCTTGGCGTTGAAGGAAAGCGTTGACAAAAGAGTTACCATATATTCTGATAGCGCATATGTCACGTCAACTGTCCACTCAGGGTTGATAAAATGGCAGAGAAGGGGCTTTAGGAGAGCTGATGGTACACCAGTACAACATGCTCTCTTGTTAGCTGAATTAATTGAAGTAATAAATGATCCCCAAGAAATAGCTTTGGTCAAATGTCCCGCACACACTAATGGAGAAGACCATATCTCAAAAGGGAATGAAACAGCAGACGCACATGCAAAACATGCGGCATATTTTGGTGAAATATGGAACCCCCCAGAGTCAGAGAGAGGGAGAGGGAGGGGGATAGCTAAGCAGATGTTGATTAAAGAAGGGTACACCCATCTCCCAGCCACACAGATAATGGAATTACAGGCGGCCGCACCAATGGCAGAAAAGGAACTATGGGTAAAAAGAGGCTGTACGATGTCCCCAACTGACGCACTGTGGCGTCAAAATAACACTGGAAAGGTGGTCATGCCGTTGGCACTGTTGAATACCGCCCTGGCCCAGCTCCATCACCCAGCTCATACAGGAAAGGAAGTAATTGCAGCACGAATTAGGGAAGACTGGTTCTGCCCCGAGTTAAATTCTCATGTAACAAATTTTATCAGCAATTGCCTTACATGTCAACAGTTTACGGCTGGTCACACGCTGCAAGTGATAAAAGGTACTATACCCCGGCCAGAGGGACCCTTCCTACACATTCATATTGACTACGTTGATATGATCAATGTATGTCAAGGAAATAGGTATATGATTGTAGTGGTATGCCCATTCTCCAGGTGGATCGAGGGCGGACCCTGCTCACATGCAGATGCGTTCAGAGCAGCTAAATTTCTAGTGAGAGAGGTTTTCCCCAGGTGGGGGTGTGTGTGAAGTGTTGCGGTCAGATAACGGCCCACACTTTGCTAATTAAATGTTTCAGCACATCACGTCTTTGCTGGGCATTAAGCATAAATCACCCGCAGGCCAACGGTATATGTGAACACCTGAACGGCCTATTGAAAGAAGAAATAGCAAAGATACAGCAAACAACAAAGAAGAGCTGGTTGTATTGTCTTCCGCTAGCTCTATTTGAGCTAAGGAATAGGCCAGGGTCTGACCACCACCTCACGAGGTGGTGACAGGACGTCAAATGCGACTTCCTCTAATGCCTACATCAAGAGCATTCACAGATTATGAAAACACTGCAACTGTTATTGGTGATGAAATGTATCAATATGTGTCTTCTTTGATTACTAGTGTAGCGTTTGTATCTCAACAGCTCGAGCGCACGCGGGGCGGGTCTAAGAGTTGTCAACAAGAAGACACCGACAAAGAATTGGAAAAGGAAGGACTAAGCAAAATTGCTAAAGGTGACCACGTGCTACTCCACAACTTCAATAGAAAGTGGAACGGCCCACGCTTTACTGGTCCTCATTTGGTAGAAGAGATAGCTACGAGAGCGGTGAAGTTGCAGGATAAGCATGTTTGGAATCACCTACACGACGTGAAGATCTACAAACTCCAGACCCGCCCTAGCGTTACCGACAGGGCCATTGGAAGAACAACGACAGCATCGCCTACAGAGAAGGAGAGGTTGACCACAGCTGACGACATTAGTGTAACTACACTCTAACACCCCCCAGCCTCCCCAGAGACAAGTACTGAAATAGACACTGGACACTTGCCCACAGCCCATCCCATGGTCACGAGATCGAAAAGTAAACAGACTTCCGCCAATTGAGCACAAACCCCCCCCCTGCCCACTAAGGTCACCCCCAATTGAAGGACATTGTTTAGTGAACAGACACATGTAAACACTTGTATGTTTTCTCCTTTTCTCTCTCGCACATGCAGGTACCGTGTGTAATTGTATTGTGGAGAAAATAAGTAACTAACAGCGTACATTGCCCAGGAGTAGATGCTACCCACGGATGATAGCTACCCTGAAGCCCTATCACATCAATTTGTATATCATATAAGAAGGCCAAAGTACCTTAAAAGAAGGAGGGTACGCGTCTATTACACCGCATTTGTTTTGGCCATAGAACAATCATTTCCCCATCTTCACCAGCACTTACCTGCTCTAAGAGATAGATCACTAAGGTTGGCGTGGGAACAGCTCTTCGCCTGGGCACTGAACGACTACTTGATAGGGAGAGCTTGATAACAACAACTAACCATAATAACAAGTGTATTGAGAATTTTCAGGCAGGCAACTTTAACGTCGCAAGAATAAGCTGCCGGACTGCAGCAAGGTAAGAGCAAATGCCGGTGAGACTAGCTTTTGTAATACAAATTATAGGAGTATTGGTCATCACTGGTCTATTGGCTGCCTCTGTATGGCAGAAAAGTTATGCTATCAATATTATGGCTGCACCCAAACCTAACATACCCCCTCCCACGGCTGCAACAGGTGTGATGTCAGGTGGTACTAGCAACCCTCCGCATAAGGGAAGTAGAGTTAAATGCAGCACATATTCAGATAACAAGGGTATTGATAATTACATAACAGATTCAGCACACGTCTCGAACAACATGTGGTACCAGCACATGACCCAAATAGGTAAGCAGACAACAGAAGACAGCTGTTATGTTTGCTCATTGATCCCATACGCCATGAGCGCTTCTCGAACATTCGTCGCCACAGAAATAGAAGAAAAGACGGCACGATGTATAGTATATCTGGCACTATTCCAAACGAGAGGGCGATTTCAAGGAACGGTGATGAGAATGGAGTGGAAAACAAGTGACACATACCCGTACGAAAACAATTTCGTCAAGTCATATTTGAGTTACCATAAGAGCAGTTTGCATGCTCAAGCGTTCAGATACATGACAAGTGGCCCTGAAAAGGGAGAAACGAAGAAAGTAACACTACAATACCTACCATGTGATTGGTACGCCACTGAAGTTCCTGGTATAGAAGGCTTTTGGGAAAGTCCACTTGTAACAATAACAGGGAAGGTATACATGAACAATGAATGGGACATAGGAGTGGTCGGTAGCAACATGATAACAAGAGAAAATATTACCACCATAAAGGAACACAATGACAGATGTTGGACGACATGGGGCAAGTACGTACCCATGCTGACATGGATGGAGAAAGATGAAGACCCAATAAGCATACTACCGCTGACCGCACCCAAGTTATGCTACCAACACAGAGGAGATGTGGAGGTGGGATACAACACCAACTGTGGAAGCGTGTTAGAATTACCAGAGGGGGGTGCAGGAACGGCAGTGATAATGGATCACTACTGGGCCTGTGGAAATAAGGCATACCACACCCTGCCCCCGTTGTGGAATGGTATATGCACAATGGTACACATCAATGTACCATCACTAGTGGTGCCCCAAAAACATGTGAATATGGCCAACTTCCCCAAAATGGATGAAGGGAACAAGAGCAAGAAGAGATCGGTACAATCACAGGGGAGAGAGAACAACAACAACAACAATAATGTCCTGAACAGGAAAAAGAGACAAGGAGAACCCCTGACAGGAAACTACCCGTGGGGAAGGTCGGAAACAGCACTCACTTCTATCCCACCAGAACACAGGTTATTTAGCAGGGCTGCTATGTTCTTCTCGTCAATAATACACCCTGGACTACAAGCTTATGCAAACGCTAAATGGCTCCAGATAACCCGATTGGAACTAATGATGACGATTAATTGAACAGTAAACGGATTCAATGCAATAAAAGAGGAACTGCGAGCGGTGAGAATGGTAGCACTACAGAACAGATATGTATTGGATCTCCTCACAGCGATAGAGGGAGGAGTTTGCGCAAAGATAGGACAATCATGCTGCACATTTATTCCTGCTAACGATGCCGATAATGGTACACTTACCGAAGCAGTATCACAACTGGCCCAGATGCACTCCAAGATGATGGAAGAAAGTAAAGGAGTGAAGAAGGATGATAACTGGTTTTCATTGTTATGGTCATGGATGCCATTATGGCTGTTGGACGGGCTGAAGATTATAGTTGGATGCATAATACTGGCTGGAGCTGTATTGATTATAATAAGGTTTTGGAAGGCCAGGAAGGCACACACTACAGACAAAATAATCGAAATGGTCGGCATGCACCCCTTGATGCCAACTGACGATGACCAGCACACAGACGCGATAATAAAGGAAAGAGAGAAACTGCGCAGACAGATCATCGCCAATCACTTAGACCCACCATCCGTAAAGCTTGAAAACCCAAGAAACCCGAGGAGCTATATCGGAAGATGGGTATACTGCAAACCAGGAGGGATCTGTGTATACATGTATTGGTCATTTGAGGACCGTGTCAACCACTATGGACACCTGGGAGGAGTGACTAAAATATGGAGAGTAAGAGGAGATAAAGAAAAGGACATTTTTGTGGTCGACAAGTCGACCAGAGGGGGGACTGAAGTGGGAGAATGGGAGAAAAGACTCCCCCCAATCTCCTCGCGACCCTGGCCCAGAGGATCGCGGCCCAGACACCCGCCACGAGATGAATTTGTCTATCTACAAGACGACCAAATACCCTGCTTCAAGAACATACGGATGTGCCCACCAGCCTGCCGACCAGCCTGCCCTACTCAAGCCGACACCTGCGGCATGGATGAACTCAACTAAACCCTCAACAACAAGCACCCACATCGTTAGAGATGCCATGACGACCTAGCCAACTGTCAAAAACACACGTGCCACCATGCACACTGGACACTCCCACACCAACTCACACGAAGAATATGCTCAGTGCTATGACGTAGGTGACGGATACGCCCACTGACGCGCATCTTTATTATTTTTCACAAAGGTTCTCCGAAATGCAGAAACGCAAGACGCACAAAGCACTCGTTTACTTGCTTGCTGACGCTCCTGCCAACCCTTGCATCGTGATAAAAATACAATGAAGACATGACACTGCCTATGAAGCCATATGACACCGCAACATAAGTGCCGTACATTAAACATCCCCACCTATGAACCAGGCCCAAGTAGGCCGCAAGCAAGAGCCGCCATGAACACTGAGCGAGCAAGAGTACAATTGCTGACCCTGCAGAACGAGCCCAGCGAGAGCTGGCAGCCAAGGGAGCGATGTTGCAACTCGTATGCTACCAGCCGACGCCAAGGTCACACCTGTAAGCAAAACCAGGCACGTAAAGGCAAATAGAACTTTAAATGTGCAGAATTCTGCCTCAGCCACGGTCTCTCCTCACGTGACCAAGCCAAACCTGACAAGGTGCCAGACCCACGAGGGAGAAGTCGCCTGGGTCCCACGTCTGGGACACAGGCTGCAACAATGAAATGACCCAATGGACACCTACAGCGATGGGAATGGTCTGCTCTCAGGCCTATGAGCAAATCCACGCATTGTCTGCACAAACACATAGTTACATATTGTTGCAAATGACAGGTACACCGCGAGCTGGGAACAACGATGGTCCCAGGCTGGGGGGCTCGCGAGTGGAGCAATCAGAACATGAGGGCACTCATCACTGACGCCACTAACATTAGCCAATCATTAGGGGTCTTCGTGTAACAATTTTCAAGTATATAATAGAAGGGACAGCCCAAGTATACCACCTGACTGACCCTCAACCACTAACAATGTTCTCTATATGTATGCTATACTAACCCTACCACTAGAGGAACCAATCCAGAGTGGCGATAGGTTTTTCGCTAACTTTCCCAGGTGACGCAAGTAGCGCGTCATACTGAGGCAAAAAGGGGCCTGCGAGCCCCACGAATTTTGAGAGTCTAGACTGACGCGTACGATCCTAGACCCATCCCCGCCGTTGTTCAATAAACAGCAGAACCACCTTGCTTCTTGCGTGTGTCTCATACTCATTTTTGGGAAACACAGGAGGAGTTGGGGCCTCCCAGCCCGGAGGTCCGCGGACGGCCCAGCTGACCCCGGGAGAAACTCCCCGACATATCACACTTCTATAAATAAATTGATAATGGATAGTACACTTGTGAATATGAGCAGTAATAAGCAAGAGTTAATCCTACAGTAGCACAGTTTTTGGTTACTTATGAATAGGAACAGAAGAATAAGGTGGGAAAGAATGCTTTATATGGTTCAAGGAAACGCAATGATGAATGAAATGCAGTACAGAAAATAACTTGATATGGCTTCAACAAAAGACAATGTAATCACTTTTCCTTGACAATTCACTCCCCCCCTTTATGCAATATAAGGAGATGGAAAGAGGAGCACACAGTTCTCGGGAGTGCAATCAAATACAATACGAAATTCAGTTCCCCCCCAGCAAGCTTAGAGGAAAACAGGTAGAAGTTTTAAACACAGGCCCAAAATGCTTTGAATGTGATGACAATGAAGTGAGAAATGTGCTAAAAATGCTTTTAATTCCCTCTAGAGGTTCAGGGTGGGTGATATCTAGTTTATATTAGTTCAGGCTCACTTTAGCAATGCTCTATGAGTAACTAGCAGGTTAAAACGAATTTTAGCAAAGGAAAGCAAGGAGCTGCTGATTTTTACACGTGGCTGAAATTGTGCAAAATGTCAAATCGCGGCAAATTAGTCACGCGCGTCGAGCGTAATTACGGAGGCACTATAAGGAGTAGCAAGTCGGTTCTAGGTTTGTTGGAAAGCCTGGAATCTTAGCTTTAAGATAAAAGTTCGCTCCTAGCACAAACGGTTCCAGAGATACGGACGATTTTGTGAAGGTAGTTTTTCGGATTTGAAATTCAAAAGTTCAAAATGACAGGTGACAGTTTTCAGCTTTAAAAAGGACAGAATGACCCACACGATTCCTATGAGGTAGTTCTAAATAGGTTAAAATAGTTTTAATTAGATTATTTTAGACTACGAGATTGGTTTTGGCACGTGCTAGCTGGGTACTCACACTAGATTTTGGACAGGAATGGGCCTTGTCACGGATCTGGTCAACAGGTGGAACGGGACTTCTGGCGGTTCTGCTCGCAGGGTCTGGTCTCTGGTTCTCTCTGGTTCCGGATACAGCACTGCTTCCTGGATACTACCTCAGGTTCTTGCAAGAGTTCTTGGCAAATAATTCAAACAGCTCGCCCGGCTGTTGAATAGTTTGGTTGGTTTTGAGGCCTGCTGAAGAGGATTCAGCTTGTGGATTCAGGCCTCTCTGCTACAAATTCTGGAGTTAATTTCTGGTCTCTGGAGATTGATGGATTTGAAGTCTTGGTCTCTGGATGTGAAGTCTGAAGTCTCCCGGCAAAGCGTCCCGCAAGAAAGTGGAAAGTGAATGTCTCTACCTGGGTTTCAATGTTCCTTTTTATGTGTTTTGAAAATGGGTGTGTGCCTGGGCCTAGCTAAGCCTGCCCCTCTCACTTGTCATTGGCCCAGTTCTCCCCTCTCCCTTGATTGGGGAGCTGGGTTGTGTGTCATCTTTATGGCTTACAGAAAGACACTTCCCTTGTCAATGTGCACACAAATCTATTTCTGATCCAAATACATATTTCCCAGATACACAATGTGTTGACATTACATGTACACATTATATATTCCGTATGGTCCATGCTTGTCCGACTCTGCTCTTCCTGGGGGCTTGCATTAAAAAATGACACCTTAATTTCCTTTTTAATTGGTTTACCAATGTTAAATCTGTATCAAAAATTACACCAATGTACACCCTCCTTCTACACACATTCCAGCTATTTACTAGGTTTCTAGCATACACCTGGTGTCTGTAATATCACTAAATAGCGGGGTTTGGTCCTAGAACACCGTAGAATTTGGAGTTCGGACTCAAATTGTGAGGGCATTTTTCATACTAAGAATCTCAAAGTTGTACATTCCTGTTATTTGGTTACAATAAGTTATCAATGTTTCTATAAAATATATATTTGCTGCAATAGAAATCCACACTCAAGTCTGGCCCGCCCCTTGAAGCTGGGTGGGTCAGGGATCACATGTCTCTGCTCACAGGCAGCTCTCTGTTTACTGTCAACATTCAAAATTAACATACCCCATTCAACTGAAAGGG